>NC_051184.2:59714642-59752112 GCF_013339695.2 Rhipicephalus sanguineus | reverse complement strand
CGTGCCTTTTGTCGCACGTTTAGTGGCTTCTGTTTTGCATTAGGACAATACAAAATTAAACACCAACAGCAGCATAGGGTTGCGCACGAGCGCTTCGGAAATTTCGACCACCTGGGGTCTTTTACATGCACCTAAACCTAGGTACACCGGCCTCGAGCATTTTCGCCTCCGTCGAAAATACCGCTGTCGCGGCCGCGATTCGATCCAGGGACCTTCGGATCAGCAGTAGAACGCCAGAAGCACTGGACCATTATGGCGGGGGAGGTGATTCCATGAATGGGCTCACCTTGCGCTGTTTCCGGAAACGTCTGGTCCTTGCGCCACGCTGTCCTGGCTCCCAATTGTCAGTGTGTGAGACTCACCAGTGTTGTCCATAAGAAACAAAAAATCGCTTCCGGATCGTAGCTGATCTACATGCCCTGAAAGCAGGAAAGTTGTTCACACACGCTGTGGCAATACTTTTGCGAGGCAAAATTTCCGTTGGTAATAAAGAGTGCGAAGCAGGAAGTTCGACTAAGACACCTGTACGGGGTTGTTGGTTGGAACTCGTGAAGTTTTGCTCACGCCTTGAATGTGGTAGTTTTGAGAATCGAATTATTTCACACAAACGAAAGAGCCAACACCAGCACCGCTGTGCGAAAGGATGTTCGTTTACTCGATATCTTAAATGGCCTATCGATGTCAAAAAGAATCGCTAGGGTTGTGGCGCGCTTTCAATATTTCATTCTTTGTATTTTGAGCCCAGAGTCAACATTCCTTAATTTCGAAGTATCAATTTTTGCCCACTTTCCTGTTTCGCGATAGCTTGGATTTGTGACTGTATGAAATAGCGTTCATTCAGGAACACGTCCAAGTCCACCGCAAGAAAGGTTAGCACATGCGACCGATGACCGGAGCAACAAAAAAATTGGGGGACCCTTAAGCTTCGCCTTTAAGAGTTGAACGCGATAGCGAAATCCGGCCCCTAGTGCGCACTTCAACCACTAAGTGCATACTTATTAATGTGTATTGTTACACTCACACACGCACGCACGCGCGCGAATTTTACAGGCTTTCGATCTAAAGCAAGAGTCGCATGGCCTCCAAGATATACGCCGCGCGCCGGCCCTCTCGGATGCCATGAAAAGTCGAGACATATTCTCACAATGCCTCACAGATGGCAGCACATTATCTAGCGTTTGCTGCGTTGGCTTGATATGTTTTCCTCTAGATGGACATAGTTGTCCATTTTTAGAGCTGTTTGAAAGTTCGTGTGTGTATTTAGCGGCGATGGCTGCACTATCCCGGCGTTTTTCGACGTAGTTTGATGGCCTCGCGAATGCGCCTACCGTATGGGCTCGTTTTCGTCGTGACACCTGCCGAACAAAATGCGTTAAGGAGACTCCTACTACATGGCATTTATGTAGTGTTTTTGTCCGAAGCAGCTGCAAGCAACATCGTGGCTTTGTGGTAAGACACCTGCTTGCCACGCGAACGGCCTGGGTTCGATCCTCATTGGGACCGAAGATTTTATCGTTTATTTTATTTGCTACTTTCTCGATTTTTCGCTCACGGATGATTTTTCGCTCACAACCAACGGTGCCGACGCCGACAGCGGAATTTCTGCGACACGAGCTCTCTAACGCTACCGCGTTAAAATATTACGCCATCTCCCGCTAAAGGGGACCATGAGGCGATGCGAAGCCGGAGCACTTGCACGATCGCGTTCCGTTGACGTTGGTTGGGCATGCTACCGACCTGGGCCACGTCGCAAAGGCACCCAGAGGGCCAGAAACCCTCTCCTCAAAACCCGCTTCTAGAGGCGGTAAGCAGCAGCAACCGGAGGAATGCTGTACACAGCAGGACAGAAATTGGCCGCGTATCTGCGTGCTTTTCGCCGAAATGTCGCCGAAAGACGATAGATTAGCGCTGCGTGAGATATGGGTGGCATCTGGTAATACGTCGGGAAACATGAGTTTGTGCACATGGCCTCCGAGATCGCGGGCACGCGGCGGGTTTCGCGCCTGTTATCTCGGAGGCCATGTTGTGCAGAGGGCACGGAGGAGTTTCCTTCCTTTCTCCGTGGTAGAGGGCGTTCGTCTGCGTGCATTGCATCGCATTTTCAGCGCGGCCGCATTGTCAGCGCAGCTTAAGAAACTAGGGTCTTTAGAATTACGTATCTATGTACTTTCTATTAAAGGAACACACCACCTAATACTTACCTAGTGTTGTTGCGCCTCAGATATGCGTAATGTTTGCTTTTTGAAGGACAATGTGCACAAGTATGAACCTAGTCAGCAGTACAAGATGACTGGTCCTTCGGCAAGTGGTTCAACTTTGGCCGGGTGGCTGAATCGGGTGACCGACAGACAAACCAAAATTTCTGCGTTTAAGTTCCCCAAAAAAGACTATCGTCTTTAAAAACCGTTCGCACACCCACAGCAGGAGAGTGAGACGAGCAGCCATGCCTCAGACGTCCCGCCTCAGCAGCCGCGCCTCAGGCGTAGTGTGAGTGCGGACTAGCCCACTGCAGGACATATCCCCGAGCAAGAGATGCTTCGCATCTAAAACACGACTTGCTTTGAAAACATTATGTGTAGGTTTGGGCACAGTCTGCTGGACACTTTCGCTCTGAAACGTCGATTTTGCTTGGTGCGAGATTGTGGCACGCTCGGTAACAAGCGCGCATACTGTCATAACTTTACCGCGTCATTCATCTGTTACTAGTCTTTTTTATGGCCGCTGCATTTTTTTTCTCATGTTGCAGAATGCTTCGTTCGCATTGAAATTCTGGGAGAGAGGCGCAGCGATGCTCATAATAAAAATATCTGGTGTTTAATGTCCAAAAATCAGGAGATAATTATCAGGGACGCCGTAGTGGGGGTCTCTGGAAATTTCGTCCATGTGATGATGTTTAACGTGCACTGACATCGCACAGTACGCGGGATTCTAGCATTTCACCTCCATCGAAATGCGAGTGCCGTGGCTGGGATCGATCCCGCGACCTGCGGGTCAGCAGCCAAGCAAAGTAGCCGCTACACCACCACGGCAGACCAGTAACAACTGCGCTCTTGATTATGACTCTTCATTCTCAGCTATTATATGAACCAATTTCGCAGCTTTTGGAAAGAACGCTGACTGTGATGCTTTGTAGGGGTGATATTAAAATGAACAATGCATCATTTACTCGATATGTCTTGCACAAAATTTTGCTTAGCTGCTTCACTTGCCTCGTCAAGATCCTTTGCAAGTGAATCTAGGGTGTAAGAAACGGGGAAGAGGAAGGGGCCGCAAAGGGGAATAATTTAAGGCACAATTCCACTGCAAACGCACATATGTTCAAAATTATTGTGAATTGCACATGGCAACTCGACGATGTTATCTTGAGCACTCCGTTGTAGTGCGCATGGGATTATCTTTGACCACCTGAGGTTTTTCATTTTTCACATGGATGTTGTGGTGAACTCTGAATGCGTCTCAGTCCAGCTGGTATCGAGACCTCCAGTCACACGCTTCGCCCCTCGATACTCACACACAGCCACAACGTAACTATCTGTGTTAGTTTTCCAGCATACTTTTTAGAGTAATCAAGCCATCATTGACAGCCCTCGTCCGTGAGCCTGCGTACAAGGCACTGGCTTCACACCTGCGGCAAATTGCGTGCTAGCGTCCTAACATCACCGCCCACATACCTGGTGCTATGGCAACTCGTGTCGTGAGCCGTGTTCAATGGGACATCGTTGGTACCACCAAGAAACCTGCAGGGAAGCAAACGTATTTTTCCGTGTGGTCTTCTACCAGCGATGCCTTAGATAGAAAGAGCAACTGTTTTACATCAGATCTTATTTTTGAAACTACAATATGTCCGGTTACACAGGCAATATTTAGCTGGCTGATAATTTGCCTATATTAATACGTTGGGCAAGCATAAGTAGGATACAACGGTACCCCACCCGGCGCAACAATCGAATGAATTCTCAAGACGATTAGGAGATACAAAATTGGCAGTTTCTAAGTCTATAGGTCGTCACTGTTGTTAATAGTGATGATAACACCATAGGAGCACCCCTATCCGCAGTTTCATTTTCTAGCGAAGCTTGTTATCAGTGAGATTTCTAAGGCGGCGTCGTCGTACGCGAGAAACCCGCCGCCGGCGAGCGTGCAGAAATGCAGCCTTCTGTTGTGCGCCGGTAACATGCGTGTATGCGCCGTTTCTCGATAACCGGGGGGCTATTTTGCAAGCGTTCTGTCACAGAACGGAGGCGGTCGGTTCTATCAAGCCGCATGCGATTGGTGGAGGCTCGTTTAACGTTCAAAACGTGAGAATAGCCACAGAACGGGCACAGAAAGAAGGGAGGCCCTGTTCTGTCGATAGAACGGATACAGAACTCGCATCACCTAGCAGCTGGCCAGGTGCCATGTTCTTTCCAAAACACCCCACGACACGTACGTAGTGTGCGGCACTGACCCCTAACCGGAGAACGATAGCTAAGGATAACCATACTAACTAGTACTAGCAAAAACTTAACATCTCTAGCCAAACCTTGGCATCACTCGCAAAAACTAAGAAAAAGACTAGGTCGAACACTACCCTGCTGTTGGTTCCAGCGCTGCACCACTAGTGCAAGCTGCGCTTCTTTTACCGAGTATTTTATGCACGCAACCATGAATGTTAGTCTACCGCCTGACTTTTTTCTGATATCATCAAACAACTGTGGGTACCTGGCCTCTGAGCAAGCATTATGCTGACTCATTGTGTCCTAAACAGCAGCAATCGTTGCAGATTTTCAGTCATATGAACGTAAGGCCACGTGATATATGTGCGTGGATACTGCCGTCGGAAAGTTTCTCGCACACATCTAGGAGCGATGCTGCAACGTTTTCGCGAGGTGTGATCAGATACACCATCGCATTCATCTCAGACACTGCATTTCTGGCGATTAGGCGACAATGTAAAGTATTTGCGCGACAAATGTGCTAGTATCCGAAAGTAGCCAGAGGTAATACACATGTAACGTGGTACAAGAATTTAAACGTGATATCACTTGGTAAGCAATCTTCAAATGTGTTGAAGGTGCTGGCCGAATGCCCTCTGATACTTACTGCGCACTCTGAGGGTTGCCAATGGCCTTCTCGTACCATTCGTTCAGCATGTCAGTCCAGACCTTGTCGGAACTGCAAACATTGAACGTAGGTATATGTGATGTAGTATCAGGTTTGGGCCCAGGACCGCTAGCCAAGGAACAATCGAGCCACGAGTGCACACCCACACAAATATATTTACAGAAAAAATGCAACTAATAAATAGGTATCACTGAAAATTGTCTGTCCCATGCAGTCCTGTACTAAATGTGTCTCTAAATGAGAAGTCTCTCGCCATATGTAGCTTGTGGCTTGTTGGACACCGATCGCTCGGGAACGGAGCATCGCCTAGCTTGTTCACGTCCTCAACGCGAGTCGGCCAGTGCCATGACACGGCCTTCTGCCGCAGCAGCAGCAGCAGTAGGGTACTGGTAGCTTGGTAGCTTCGCGGCAGCTCTCAGCCACTATGTTCATCCCAGCGGCACACCGGGGTCGCGCCATCCGCCAGCCACCCCGAACGGCACCAGGAACATCGGCCCACAGCAAACCGCAACTCGCAGCCGCACTAGATGCTAGCCAGAACAGCGAACTTCACCTGATCCCTAGGTTATCCACCCAGCCGGAGTCCAAGAACGGGAGAGCGGCTTGACGAAGTCGCCTAATACACTGGATCGGACGTCCAGCCACGAACCATCTGTCCTTGCACGCTGCTTGTTTGTTCGTTGCTTGATTCCTTGCAGTTAGCTCACACCCACAACGGGGGATTGGCCAAGAAGCCGGCGGTTAATGTAATTTGAAACATCAAGTAAAAGTCAGAAAAGCGAAAAGTGGCTTTTTTCAACTAGAATAAGGTGATTTGCCTGATACGAGAAAAGAAAATAAAGAAATAAATAGGATTTTTTAGATGCGAAGCAGCTTTTGCGCTGGGCTTCGTCCGTAGTTCCATTGGCGACCGTCCGCTTTCTAAAATCTACCATAGCCCTCTGTAACATACTGAGCGCGCGCTCGCGCCAAGGAGAAGTCTTCTTCGCCTTGTTCTTCGACCGCCTTGATGATGATACGTGCAGAGCTACTTTAGGGGCCCTGGCTGCCCTATGCTGTCCTAGCCTGGCGTAACCCAGACAAAACCACGTGAGCTGGCACGCGCTAGAGCGTTCGGGCCTGTGTAAGGGGCTGGGTAAGACGATTTCGTCTCTCCCCCTTACACTCTCTCAGCAATCACGTCATAGCGTCGGGGAACGAGATTCGGCAGACGCGCGATGAACTAGCGTGGCGTGCTCCAACAAGAGTTCGGGACGAGCAACAGGAACTACAGTGAGTTCATGGTGTGCTCCACATGAAAGGACGCGTTAACATCGGGCAAGGTGCTCGTGATGAACGGAACTTTAAGTCGACCCATGCGTTCCTTCGCATCCCCACATGGTTGCCTTTAGTGGGAGATGGTGAAAGTTTTTAGGGAATGTGAAGCAATAAACAGAGAAACAATGAATTAGCAAGGTAATATCTTTGTGTCACCCAGGAACTCGCAGAGGGCTCCACAGACGTTACTTTTACTAATTCTAATGAAGCAGCGCCAAAGGAGAGGATATTTGGAGTACTTAGTGGTATTCCTAATATTTTGAATAAAGAAAGGAAATTGGTATTATGTTTTCTTTTCTGCTTCATAATCAACATAGGTCAACTTCCGAGCACTGCATGCAGTAGCGTAGTGAAATAGTACGTGCTTAGGCTCTGCAAACATGCCTCTGCTGCCACAGAAACCGTCGTTAAGTAGAGAACAAATAAAAATTACACATCATCTCCCCCTACGGGCAACCATGGTGG
The DNA here is from genome assembly GCF_013339695.2 of Rhipicephalus sanguineus. Classification (NCBI taxonomy): domain Eukaryota; kingdom Metazoa; phylum Arthropoda; class Arachnida; order Ixodida; family Ixodidae; genus Rhipicephalus; species Rhipicephalus sanguineus. The sequence goes on along the minus strand of NC_051184.2, from coordinate 59,745,227 downwards.
GATGCGAAAGCATCGCGTGGGGTGCGCATCGAGTTTCCGCTTCTCTTATGTGACTTATGAGACGGTGGTTGTCGAGGCGTCTGAATTACCGCTTGCTGACGCGGACGTATACGTTCGGCTTCCCTAGCCTTCCTCTGCTCCGCGGTGGTGGCGTTGTCGATGCAACTAGCGCCGATGTTGACGTTGTTCATGGCGTTTCGCGCACCGTTGCACAGAGAGAGAATGACGGAAGCACAGCGAACGCGCGCTTTCGCAGCCTCGCTGCTTCGAGACTCGCTTGCCGGCGTTGCCATTTACGTTCAGCTTCGCAAGCATCCTTAGCGCGTTACGAAGGAGAGTGCAACGCAAGCGAGCGCGCGCCGCATTATATACGAGCGCACAGCTGTGGCGGAGTGATAGAAACGGGAGAGGAGAAACGAAGCGGAGAGAGCGCTCACGCCACCTCCTCGCGCTTACGCGTGTAGAGGAGGGAGAGTTAACGCATGCGCAGTATGGGTGCGGACGCCGCAGAACGGACACTGCCCCGAGCATAAGATGCTTTCGCATCTAAAAACTTCAAAGCACTTTTTCCTTTGATTTTTGAAACGGTGACGGGTTGCACGCTGCCCTGCCTCGAACGCTGTCACGCGCTTCCCGACCCCCTGCGCTCTCCCTCGTAGTCTTCTACGGCGATCGCGCAGCTTCGGTTTTGCTCTTCCTCTCACAGTATACAATCTGATAGTCTACTCCGAGCTGTATGATAAAATTCAAAGGAATGTTTCCTCAAAAGAATGTTTTGGAGGAGGAAATTGCTTGCTTGTTACGTAACGTGCTCAGTGTATTGCGTTGTTAACTCAAAAGTTACGTCATTCTGCCTGGCAACAGGTCAATGATACACGTGGGATATTATCTAGTGTGAAAATGACTGATTATACTGAAAATGCCACCTCGATCACTACGGCATAGGTGACATAGATGATCAGACTAGAGGATGATTGATCTGCAGCCGATAACCATCTCACGTGCAACTTCGTTCAATGAAAGCTCTCAATTGGCGCTCACCCCGCACTCTCCTGCAGAATCGCTGCGCTGCTTGTACCGGGTTGTACTGTGTCACAGCTGCAAGGCTGACGTAGTGAGAAATGGTTTTTCTGCTTCTGGTGTTACTCCCGGCCGTATTTGAGGGTCCTCACTGTAGAATACAACACGTTATAGAAAAATTAAACACGAAGCTTACAATACTTCCTAACTGCGCTACATAGGGGATTATTTAGTGCAGCGCAAGTGATAGAGGTGTCTACCTCTTCTTTTCGTCTTCGACGGTTCCTTCCTAAATCCGCATTATCGATGCACTGTATACTTACTGCACTAGATTGGCTTCAGTAAATATTTGTTCAGAATTGCAGTTGAAGATGATACCGCATTTTTATTCAAGCACGCGAAAACGGTAGTAGTCACGATTTTTGCGCAGGCTTAAGGATTTATTGAATACATGACGATATTTATTACATCAAGCCGGCGCACTGGTCCCTAGACTTCGTTAGATATAACGGAACCTACCACCTAGGCAGTGCAAGCATTTTAGCGCAACAGCATTAAAGAGCTCGTTTCAGCAGGAATTGCGGTGTCCGAATCGGCAGGCGGCGTCGTTCGAAAAAAAAAAGCCTTTAAGAAAGTTATGTAGTGGGAGGAGTCTGCTTAACGCATGTCGTATTACGCGGCGGGCCGTAGCCAGGCAATTTATTTTGCGGGGGAGGGCGGGCACTTGCTCAAGACTGACTCTTTAAGAAAAACACATATTTTCGTAATTTATTTTCGGTAAGACGCCCACTCCATCAGAATTGGAAAAGGAGAGGGGGGGAGGGGCTGGCACCACTCTGACTACGGGCCTGTTTGGCAAATCCATGGAATCGCACTATGCGTCAAAACAAAACATGTGAAATGTGCAACTGAGGGGCGGTTTAAAGCTGCCCATTCCTTACGGAGGGTTAGTGGTTACGTCCCCAATTCCCAAAAGGAAGAATTGTGGTGCATTGGGCACTTCGCAAGTGTACTGTCGGCCACAAAAGTTTGCAGGATCTGCAGCGCGTGGCGGAGCGACGGAAAAATGCATTGCTGCCTCACGTACCCTGACGCGGCCGGTGTTCAGGCTATCGGCCTCGGCGATTAGCGACAACGTGCCGTTGCCGGATCTGATCGCGGAGGCCGCGGCCGATAGCCTCAACACCCGCCGCGTCACGGTAGGGGACGCAGCCATGCAGTTTTGCGTCGCTCCGCCACGCGCTGCAGATCCCGCAAACTTTTGCGGCCGACAGTACTTGCAGTAGGCATTCTAGGATGACTTGAAACGGCCAATGTTACGTGCACAGACGTTTCTTTTCTTGTGGCACGGTTGAAGGCGATGCGCACGGGGCTAGATTACGCTGTCGCGTTTTACACTTTAAAATCGAAGGTCAAGCGTCCTCGTGTTTGCTTTTGTGTTTATACTGCACGTGTGCACTGTTGCTCATGCGGGTACCGAGTATTCGGCATCCAAGTGCCAGCACAGGCGTCCTGTCGCGCTCGCCTAACTCTGCCTCAGCCCATAGAAAGGCTACATGTCTTTCAATGGACTCTTTGTGCAGGTTTCTGTAAGGTGGCCACGTATACAGTCCGGCATCCGCTTACCCCCATTCCTTCTTTTACCAACACGATGACATTATATCCAGTAAGAACACCTGCAGCTAGCCGGCGTAACTTACCTGAGGCCTCGTAAGGACTAAAGTGTGCGCTGTCAATGTATCAGACAGCGAATGAAGGCCAAACGTTCAGACGTTCGGACGTCGTAGCGTGCATTTGGGCTACGTTAAAATGGAAGTGTTCGACGAGAAGCTTACCTGGTATTGTCCTGAGTCGAGCTTGCCTCGTTTGTTTCCTGAACTACTTGGTTGCTGCCGCTACACGCAGAGAAATATCTTGGCGTTTGCTCTTCATCGGCCATGTATGTTGGTTACGTGGCCACTTTGCAGACACTGAGCCCGGTGGGAAATGTGCAGGCAGACAGCTGCGAGTGCACAGCGCTAAGTGCAGCGGTGCATCCTTTGCCAAAACGTTGCACGTTGTCGAGACCTGACACAGCGCATGCGCATTCTTACGCGTTCCGTGCATTGGAAAATCGCACCTTATAACTCCCTGTTTTTATCACAACGCTTAATAGTCTAGGCTGTCCACGTGCCCCTATATCACGCCTAATCATATTGCCGTCTGTTCTTTCAAATTCCGCAGTGCGGTCGCACTGCTTATCGCGAGCGCCAGTGAATAGAGAATATTCGACGGAATACTCTTCTGGCAACAGTGGCCACCTCCGCCATCTTGCAGGTGGTGTAGTTGCAAGATGGCTATGTTCCAAGTCTCCAACGCTGTCTACATATTCTGCTCGGAACTCTAAAATCCTTGTCCTCTCGCTCGTCTGTTGCCTGTTTTTTGCGCTGAACTACATTATGACGAGCATTTGACTTCACATCTACTGAGAACTTAAAGTATAAGAATTCACGGCTGGACTGGTTGGTAACACATCTTGAGAACTGCGCTAAGTGCGACACGTACAAGAGAAGATAGGTCTCAAATGGCCACATTGGTGGCAAGTTGTCAACATATAAGATGCTTGCATAACTGCGGCGAAACTGTTCTTAGTCGTCTTTTTTGTGTGATGTGGGTTTAACGCAGATGGTTCATTTTACGGGCAAGTGCCAGGGAAATTGGGTAAATGCCCCTACTCAACACTGTTTCACTAATTATGTGCCACGTAAATCGGGTCAATCCCATTACTCACCCCTGGTCCACTAAAAATGACGAAAAAACGTGTTGCGGGTCGGAAGCTGTTGAAATTCATAGGAGACAATAAGAGGCAGAAGAAGAATGGGGGCACCGAAGGCGCACGAAGTAGTATTGTACAAAATAACAAAAAAACAAGAAGAGCCTCTCTACCGTTGGCATAGAACGCAGTTCTCTCGTTTGTGCAACATTTACGCTTTGAATTTACGCTTTAAGCTGGTTAAATTTCTTGCAAATAAAATTTAGTTGCAAGTCAGCGCTGTGGTTCGTCCTATATTCTCTTGCTCGTCTATTAATTTGCGCTGTTATCAAGATGGTTATTAGAACGTGAAGACAACTTAATGCGCGTCTCTCACTATGCGGCTCATTATAAGTTGCAAACAGAATGGTCCCTGATTGTCCGAATGAAGGCATTACCAAGTGTGCAGCCGGATAGCCTTAAAATCATACAGAGTGCGTATGCTTCGTTTTGTTTTCGATAGTTTTGCTGATGTTAATACCAAATAAATAAGGACATCTTGAATTTGGGGTGCAATAGCGGAACGATGCTATTTCCGACTCCAATGCCATATTCTATGCTATTCTTATCATCCACCACTCGCGGCTGGCTGATCGCGCTGATAACGCGGACGGACCGTCGTTCTGACCAATGGCCAAGCACGAAAAGCATTGGAATAAAAAACGGAATCGTTCCGCGATAGCACCCTTGGATGCAACATTTCCGAGACTTGAGTTTCGATTTTTATCAAGCGTACTTTTCTAATCAACCCTATCACACTAGCTAAATCGATGTATTCGTGGGCACGCCTTTATTCGTTTTAAGTCTGGTTATAATGACGCATACAGGGCGCTCACGTGCAGAGTCATATTAGGCGCAACACGTGAGACCCGATTTGACCGATGTAGCACCTTTATCGATTTGAGGTCGATACTCAACTGAGGTTATCTTATTGTCAAGCGTATGGGAAGATAACTCATTTTCATCGCAATATTCTGCTAACTAAACTTAATGACTTCAGTCGAAAATAGGAGACAAACACGCAAGCGAAGGCAAGTATCTTCCAAGAGTTTTTTAAATTGAAATTTGATGAGCAGGAAAAATCCTTTTTTTATACGCAATGAATAGCGGGCTTCTCACTAATGCTCTCAATTTATTATGGATGTAAATGAATGTATGCTTGCGTATGCGAAGTTTCTCTAATTGAAGTAAAAACAGCGCGGCTGGGATCGAACCCGCGACCTCGATCTCAGCAGTACCATGCCATAGCCACTAAGCTACAATTCCTGTTCGCGTATGTGCCCCGGCAACTTTGAGCGCTAGATGGCTCAACCTGCTAGAAACAAGCGTTTAACTCTACCATCAGAAGATGGACTCACCTCGCGCTGTTTCTCAAGGTGAGCGATTGCTCCTCTATTTGCAGACGCCTCATCATAGGTTCGAGAGAGGCGGCTGAGTCACTGCCGCCCGATTCCAGTGGCTTGAAACCAGTGACTCCGTATTGGGACACGCGTGCGAGCCCTGCAAATTAAAAAATGCCCCCACCTCCCCGAAGGGAATCGTGAGGAAATGCGAATGCATTTCTTGCGCCGAGAGTACACGGCGTAGTAATTTTAATGGCGTAAATTAATGATGACACGATGATTTGTACCGTAACCATTTATTTACAGATTCATCAGCACCTGTTTGTGTTGTCATTGTACCTGACGGTCATAATCTCAGCCTTGTGGTTGCCGTTGGCGTTTCACAGCGGCGTCTCGAGCACACATTTCCGGATGTTCTTGAGAGGCGCCCAGCCAGCGAACGATAGAGAGTGAGGCACGAGCGGACGGGAGAGTGGGGCGCAGGGAGGAGAGAGAGCGAACAGCGAGAGAAGGAGCGGCGAAGCACTACACCTACCCTCTCCTACACTCTCTCGCACCAAATGCTCCGGTTGCTAGGGGCGAGGATAAGCGCGCGCGCCCGCAGCTGTTGCTATGGGAGAGGGAGTGAGAGTGGAGAGATAACACCTGCCGGCGCGCGGACAACGCCGGATGCCTCACATAGCCCGACTAAGAAATGCATGCGCATTTAAAAAGTACGCGCACCTTCGACTGACTTACCGTCTCGAAGGCTTGTTAAACAGCAAAGCTGGTGGCATCAACGCGCATCTCCTCCCCTTCTGCCAATGCCCGGCGCTCCCTTTCTCTTTTCTCACGAGCACCACATGTACTCGAGCAAGCGCTGCCATTGATTGTTCTGTCGCAAGCATCGGGACGATGCCTGTTCAAAGGGGGGCAATGCCACGCCCACTTCTTCTTTTATTTTGATGTATTCGGGTTTGACCACCAAGGGCGGTTATCAACGCTCGACGCTGACCGCGCCGCAATGTTCGAGAAGCTTCGCGAGTGTAGTAGATCGTTTTGTTAAGATTGCACGCAGGACGCGAATAGTCTAGATTATTCTAGTGCTTAAGCTACAACCAGTGATAAGACTGGAAAGCTCGATGCGTGATGTATAAAAGACGGCGCATCCCAGCCATGGGCAGTTGATCGGCGGTCGACGCTCTGTTCGCCGCTATCAGCGTATTGCTGTAGTTTGACTTTCAGTTTCCCGGCCACAAGTTCGGCCAAATAAAGAATTTCATCTCGGACGTGCTGACTGCTGTCTTCGTCGACGTCACGACCACGTGATAATTTACAGTTATAAACCACTCTTCAACTTTAGCTTTAATTTTGATAAGTATTCAAGTTTTTCTTACTTTATTTGCTTTTTGTCATTTGTGTTATAGTTTTTCATTTCGTTTTTATTTCCTGCTACGGCGGCAGAAACTCAACATACATCAAAAGCTTCGTTTTTATTTTATTCTATTATTATTACTTATTCTCCTTTTTTTCTATTTCCTATTTCTATTAGTTCTCACGTTTATTTTGTTTCGGAGAACAAGAGTGTTGCGTGGCTCGAGGTGCGGGAACCAAGAGCCTACGGCAAGCGACGGCACTCGAAGCGACGGCACTCAAAAGCGACGGCACTCAAAACATTAACAGGGACTGAGAAGGTGCCCGTTGGTTGTTGCTTACAAATTTTTTTTTACTCAAAGCTTCGTCTCCAAGAGCAACCACGTGTGAATGCAGTCGGTAATTTGAGTGTGCTCACGTGACAGATTACAGAGTCCAGATCACCGGACATATACTATCAGTGCCGCACTGTGTTAGTTTTATCGGAGCTAATAGTGGTTGCTTCCAACTATTCTCAACTTGATAACCAAGAGATCTTCAGAACCAGTGCGAATCACCTACGCTTGGATTTGTTCGTGGTGATGGATTATGACTACAGATGCACAAAGCTACTATTTTATCGCATTACATCGACCAGTTGAATAGAAAATAATCACTGGTTGGATGAGAACAAGCTTGGTAACTAGTATAAATAGTTATTGTTTTCTTCTTGCTTTTAGCTTTCCTATGGTTTTTTTATTATACTGTTTCTTGTACGTGTTCTCCCGTATTATTCATTGGTTGCACTTATTATTATGAGTTCACATTTCATTCAACAATTCCTTTTCGATTATATCGGATAATATCTACTTGATAAACCTTCTCGCAAGGTATTATAATTAGGATAAAGCATGCACATATAATGAGGGGTCAACATAAAAAAATTCCGGAGAGGCCTCGCCGAGATGACCGAAACGCGGCAGCCGATCGGCTCCGCGACTAAAGAAATTGCCCCTCTCATGAACTCGGCAACGTTCTGCGAAGGCGGGGTCACCGGCCATCCGGCTTATGACGTTATTCTTGAATACGCGGCCATTTGTGCAGGCTTGTGTTCATCCGCCTTTGAGGAGAAGGTGTCGCAGGTTTCTGAAGTTGCACCCAAATATAGGTATAGATATGCCAATTAAAAAAGAAAGAGAGGAAAACCTCCAACAACGCCAACTATTATGGTAGACAGAGCCAGCACGAATATATTGCGCCAGTATTACGATGCACGTGTGACATTGTCCGAGATGCGTTCGGCTCACGAAAGGTAGAAATTGGTTTGACATGGAGACGACTGTTTTTTTTATTAACTCGTTGGTGTCAGATTACTTATCGACGCGTGTCAGCAGTATTTCGCAACCAGCCATGCGAAGTCACTTTGGGGAGTGACTCTTATTCTTTAATTTTTAAAACTTATTTCTTTGCGATATCTTGAACCTAATATGAAGTTCACGTACTAGAGGCTCTTAAACAAGCTTTCGGGAGAAATAAGCATATGAGCTCGGAAACTATTTGTTGAGTTTTTCAAGCTCTTATTTCGGTGGCCCAGTTTCTGTGTATACGGACTTTCCGTTTTAACCGTGGACGCCGCCATAGCAAAAGACATGTCGTCTCAAGTGTGCACCATTGCTTTCGTTAGGTTAGTTTGTTGCCTTGGATACCTAAAGACCAAGTACGCAGCACGTCTGGCAACGGAAAGACCTATTGATATACTCCGCTTGTGTTGGACATCGTTGCCATAGCCACCAGCTGTCTGGGGCCATTCCTTCGCTGGTTTCGACGGCTGTCTTGAATTCGAACGCCGGAAGGTTGGGAAGTTCTGAAGATACATCTACAGGGGCTACCTAAGAAGTTTACACCGGCTACACGAAGGTAAAAAGGGGCGAAAAGAGGGCAATAGAAAAAAAAAGAAACCTACTTAGCTTGTACGCTGTTTTTAGTTCAGCAAGGTAATCGAGAGGTTTAGTTGAGCTCTGCAGATATATAGGTAATCTGATTGATGACATGGACGGGAAAGATTGTAGAATACCCCTCCCAGAAGCCAGCCTGTTCTCTTGGTTGAATTAAGTAAAGTGGTGGCCTTATTTTATTTTGTAAGTACGAAATGTGCCCAAAAGTCATTCAATAATTAAGGAAGCTCAATATTTGCTCGTTATCTTAGGCCTTACAATATATGTGGCGGCGGCCAACATCAGGTGATGGGAGACAATAATTACGGCAGTAAATATAGAAATTAAAATAAATAACTTTCTGCCTAATGCAGATACATGGTCGGGTCAAATGGGAAAGTCGAATAGCTTACTGCCAGTACCCCACTGCCGCTTTCACATTTCCGAAAAGCGCCCCCTGCTAATTGTTGCTGAGTGAATTAAATTAGAGATATTTCACCGGCGAAACTGAAACTGGAGCACCAAAGAGATAAAGTGCTAGGACGTTTCGAGACGCCCAGAATAACGACACTGTTTCCCTCGAATTGCGTTGTTGAGATGATCGAACGCTGTTACCAACCACCGATTTGCTTCGCTTTGTGGCAGAGCTTTCCTGGCAAATTTAAAGATTAACGCGAAAGGCAAACAGTGTAGTGGTTCTGGGCGTCTCCGAAGGGCTTGGCACTTGCGCTCCTTGGTGCTCAGTTTCGATTTCACCAGTGAAATGTATCTGGTTTCGTTACTCTGTAAAAGTTACCAGCAGCTGCTTTTCGGGAATCGCAAAGTGTCAAGGCGGTATGCACAGGAAGCACTTCGATTCTCCCGTTTAACGCACTTGCCTATTTCCATTTAGTAAAAAGTTTATCATTTTAATTTCTACGAGAACTGCTGTAATTAACGCCTTTATTCATCTGAATGAGTCCGCAGCCACATATATTGTAATGGCTATGGTAGCGGGCAAATGACATCTCTAATTATTGCGTATTTTCAGACACATTTCTTGAACCACCCTGCATGTAAGATGTAGATCCTCAATACTGGGCCTATCATTAGACTTTTGAACATTCCTTTTCTGATCAATTCGTGTAATTTTCAAATCTCTGGTAGGGTTGAAATATGGAAGCTTGGCATCAGGCTGTCGGAACGGAACGAAAACAGAAAACGAAAAACGCAAAAAAACTATATTTTCGACGGGAACGAAAACATAACCAAAACTTTATCTATTATTTCGTTCCGGAGTGAAACCGACATTTTTTCATTCGTTTTTCGGTTCACGAGAAAACTTCCCAATCCGGAGCTACTGAGCTCATGCAATGTGAGCATATCTCAGGGTACAGTATTAGCGCGTACGTCAGGCAGGAATGCCAAAGCAGTGTTGAAATTGTGCGAAAAACAAAAACAGTGGCAACCACAGATGTGTATCCTCCTGAGTCCCGGGTTAAAGTTAGGTGCACGAATTTTTTCGGAAAGTTCAGTGTAGCTCGAATAGACCACGTAGGCAAAAGGTGTTAAAGCTTAGCTTAGTAAAAGTTGGGGTTTCCATTTGATGCAATGTCCAATATTTTGGACAGCAGGATTTGAATTGGTCCTGATGACCGATATATTGGACATCAGAACCAAATAACGCGGCGAAAATAATGTCGGAACGTCCTCAGGTAATTAAAAATGGGTAAGAAAGCAAAAAAAAACTTCAGAAATGCAGGCAAATGCATTTGACTAAGTGCGTAGTTTGACAAGTGTGGCCGTAGAAGACGCCACTGCTGAACAATTCCATTTTGGACAAGATTCCGGCGCGCCGCAGCATTGATCCTGCCCACACTTGACAGAGGGCGCTAGTAGACATTGAAAAAACTAGAGAAATAGTTGTCAACACCAAACAGTGGGTGCTGGGATTGGAGCAGACGACAACGAGTTGTCCAATATATTGGATAATTCTCTATAGCCGGGACTCAAGAGGCTATATTAATGCAATTACACTTTCGCGTGCTTGTCACGCAGGCCAGCGTAGAGAGGACATTGTCGGCGCTGAAGTTTGTTACAGCGAAAGCAGTTATGAGATCACAACAGCTCATTTTGGCGCCAGAATTGTCAGCCGCCGCAGGTACATTTATTACACTACAAGCACGGTACATTTATAAGCAACGCGCCTACTAGAAACCGAGGCATGTTATTGTACAAACAAATGCATTATCCCAGCAGATACCGAAGGGAGAAACAAGTTATCTCTGCGCGTTGGTTCCCATTGATACCCCCACACGAAAGTGGCGAATACTCTATGCACAGCGTCATCTTTATCTCACGAGCAGTTTAATACCTGAAACACGTAAATAACCTTTGCGACAAGGAAGACATTGCATACCTGCGCACAGGCGAACACAGAAAGTTCTCCTCACCCCATCCGTGCTTGCTAGGCGCGCTTGACAAGCGTGAGTGCTGACGAGCAGTGGGCCCAGTGTTGCGTATTCGATGCAAAGGCACATGGTGCCCGAGGGGATTGCTGTTCCAGCTAATACTAGCAGATCTAGAGGGTTTTGTTCCCCATCAAGCAAATCTTAGCTTTCTCCATAATCACGACCGCTCCTGACGCGTGGCAAAATTGCTTAGTCTTCTTGAATACTACTTTTGTCAGCATAAAAATACGTTATGTCGTCATTGTGGCATTAGCGCATTTAGGCATATTAAAACACCAACATTCGTTCGAACATGCTGACCATGCAAATACTATAGGTAGCTGGATAACTGCCCCTATGGCAATTAGTAGGGTGGTTGTACTGCTCGAGATATGTCACCAAGCAACCTCGACCTTGTTAACGTGTTTTGCGTACTTTTGCAGTTCTTAATGCATCTGATGACATCAGCTTTATGGGGCGTTCATTCTTAACTCGATAAAACTATCAAGGTGCCTTTCCTACGTTGAGGAATTACAGGATTGGAATTGAACTGCCAGGCCATTCCCAGAGTGCGAAGGGGCTGTTTTTTTTCATTTCGAGGAATTGAAAGGAATGGAATTGCGCAGTTCTAATCCCCCGCAATCGAATTGAAATGGAATGAAGGCGCCCATTCCGCAACACTGCTTCCCACCCACTGCAAAGTTCTCAGCCATAACTCTTTTATCATCATCGGTCACAGCACAAAGTGCACATAATGCCTTACAGATGTGTATAGCGTGTACCACGAGTTTCTGAAGAATGACGAAAAATGGCATAGTGAGAACTTCTCTACATCAGAAAAATTGGGATGATTTATGGCGTAGTAGGTACCTTGCATGTGTACTTGTATCATTGCCCCAAGAGACTCTCCAACGGGCTCTACAAAGTCCGCTCTTCCAGCTTTCGTTGTGACTGTGCTGCGTGTTCCGCGCAGGCCTGGCGATCCTTTTATCAGAACAGCGGTCTCGCTCATCAGAGAGTACACTCAATGACGTGCTGTCGGTCTCGCTCATCAGAGAGTACACTCAATGACGTGCTGTCTCTGAGATCGTGCTTACTCCCTTGACACAAAGCACTGAGACCATTAAAAAGTCGTATTCGTCTTTTGAGAAAATAAATACCATGACTGAAATTAATACTGGTTTGTGCGAGTTGGTAGGAATTCGTGGTACAGTTACTTCCGCTCCTCTGAAGAACGTGTTTTACCCTTGTCCCGCTTTCCTAACAGGAGGGCAAGTAACTACATCACGAATCCAATGTTTTTTATGTTTACCTTAACTTCAAATTTTTGCATAAAAAAACCGTTACGAACCGTTACGGAACATTTTTTTTTCGTTCCAGAACAAAAACGGAACGGAAATTTTTGCAGTGGAACGAAACTAAAACCGAAACGAAAAACATTTCGTTCCGACACCCTGGTTGGCATACATAGAGATGCAAGATTAGCTTCCTAATATATCCTCTTTAATAATTCGGCTCTATTGCACCTTTTGCTAGTTTTTTTCCCTTTTGAGACATGTATTTAAGTGCTCTTTTCTAATTGCTACATGGACATATCAAACTCATCTGTTCACTTCGCCTTTGCTGCTAACTAATAGCCCCATTGATCTAGATGCCATTTATTTGAGGCACTTATTATATCACGTAGATTTCTTAAAACATTACACTCTTTGTCTTTCACTGTAGGGATGCTTTCTACATCTGCCAGGTTCCTCTTCACTGCCACAACTTTCTAGTTTCCATTTGTTACAACACTGTAAGATTTTACGTAACTTATTTTGCGAACTCCACTGTCTTAAGTTTCGCCCTAGCAGGATACGCCTATCCAATGTACGCTAATGTACCGTGCATAAGCTTGCAGCGCAGGTATGACACGTGACTGGCTGAAACTTGTAGTGCTTTAAACGACAAAAGCTAGCACTATCAAGGATGGGAAATTGTTACAGGTACAGTTGGGCTGTTTATGTCCCTGAAGCACTTGTATATTGGCAATGGACAGATTAGCATAATTTTCGTATTATACAAGACACCTGGGGTACTGGTGCTTGCTAGATGAACGTAGTCTTCCTTCATCGGTATCACGAAACTTGGTTAGCGATATGACTGAGTAATGGTATTGCGGGATTGTACTACGTGTGTAGTGAGCGTGTGTGCGGGATGCACAATATTGTTTTTTATGCAATTGTGGGGAAAAACGTGTGCATAAAAAATAATCAAGAGCAAAAACGTTTCTGAGTCTCAAATTATGATCACGTGTTCCTACCAAACGCTTTCTTATCACACGCGTCAAGAGCCGTAAACACCTGCCGCAACGCTATGTAATTGCTTTGTAAAATCGACTTTCTAAGCCGTGTTCTCTGTCGCCGCTGTTTATTTACTTTTGTCTTAAAGATCAGAAATCAAAAGATTCACAATTCTTTTCACTGGATGGTCGGCTTTCCTGAGTTATCATTGTAAAAGCAATGCTTTTCACTTCAATTGAACGTAGCACATTATTGCCCAGTCTCCTGTATAGACTGTTGCCTAGTTCTGCTGTCCAAATAGTTTCGTGCGCACAGTGCTCTAAAGACAGAACGACAGATTTCGCTCACATAGAAATACTTTCAAACTAATAGCCGCCGGTGCACAAAAGTAGAGGGTCAGAAATTCTCTCTATAAACTGTGTTGGTTTTCATCTTGTACTTCAACAGCAAAGCAGGTGCTGCCGGAGGTTACTGCCGAAGAGCGGCGATGTCGCGTTGTCCTCACGTATTCAGGGAGACCTGTCGCATTGCAGGGGTAATAGCTCTAGTTTAATCATTCGTAACACATTCTCGGGTGCATATCCCTAGTAATTATTAGGATTACCCGCTCATCTCTATATGCAAGTGCTATGCAGTGATAATGGCGTGCATCGATTCACCAGACTCGTCCGATTACATCACTTGTGCAGCATGTGCGTTATGGGAACCGCAGTATTGAGGTGACATCCTTGCTTATCTTTCAGTTCACACACCTCTTAACATGGCCTGCGCCAAGTTGAGCCTAGCAACACCAGTCTTCGCTTTGGTGGCATTAATGCATTCAAGTGCAGCGCCTGCAGTTCAAGATGCTCGATATGACGCGCCAGCCAGCGGGCCACCGTTCTACCCAGGTATCACGGAAGTCATCCTCCTTGCCTCCTTGAATGAGCCTTGGCAAGAAACGCATTCATTATTTGCACGGTGGATCGGCAGACCAATAACTACCTGGAGCGTGCAAAACAAAGCATTCATTTTGAATTTTAAGATGGTCTTCTTTCGAGGAAAGAAACCACTGTTTTTCACCGTTCATACCAGCGAAATCCCGTCTGCGCGGAAGATACTAGGCGTTAGGTGGTTCACATGTTCTGCAAAGTTTCTTGTTCTAGACAAACCCGATATTCGCACCCTTTCGCACAATACGCGTTTGATGCCACCACGGGCTGGCTGTGAAGCTGGATATCTCACAGTGAATGACACTTTCATACAGAGTTTTTTCTGGCCTCAAGAGTCTTCGTCTAATCAAAATGCTGGGTCCAAGAAAACGTTAGGGGTATCAAGGCCTTTGAACCGTTACAGTGTGCAGGGCCTTGGTGGTCGCGAATTGACAGTGATGTGCCGGAAAAGGCTGCAATATGAAGGAATTGAAAATACCTGCGACGACGCGTCAGTTCTCGGAATACTCACTTTGCTGAATCACAGAAACGTTACTTTTAAACGGGTCGAAAGTTACAACATTACTATGGTAGAGAGTGAGCTGCGAGGGTACACTACCGATATAGCACTTTTTCGGTTATCTTTGCACGATCATGTTACTTTATTTTTCGAGTTCCCTCTAATCCGCATCGTTCAGGATACTTTATATTCTCGGGTGGATGCCCAACGTGCTGTTTCTCTTTTAGAAGTCGCCGGTGAATGTTGGAAACTACTAACAGCAACAGTCACCTTGCTCGCACTTGTGGTGCTTGTCACTGTGGTGAGTGGACACCCAGCTCGATCAATTTCTCGCCATATCTCTACTACGTCATTATTCCTTCTGGCAGCTGTTCTGGCAACATCGGCTGTCCAACCGAAAGTGGCTGGCCGCGCTGGAATCGTCCGGAAAGCACTTCTTGGCCTTTGGCTTGCCGCCTTACTCCCACTTTCTGTGTACTTCCGCACTGAGCTAACGGCCATCGTTACGCTTAGGCGTCCAGCCTATCGCATAGACACATTGAAAAAGCTGGAAGATGCCCTCGACAGACGCCAAGTGGCACCTTGCGTTGCTAAGAACACCTTAAACCATTTAGAGTTATGCTCAAATGTCACTTCTTTACCGCTACAGTCGCTGTCGAAAAAGCTACGGCTTGCGTTCGCTCGACATGGCAAAGAACTTGTAACGAGAAACTTGTCTGATTGCATCGAATGCGCGTCGAGACCGGACCGTGTCTGTTACGATGGTCCTTGGCGTCATCCGAGCAGTGCACTGCTGAAACACAGAAATGTTCGAGAATTTTCGGAGCACCTGAAGATTCAGCTTATTGGTTTTGCAATGCCCAAATTAGACTCGTTGTACTGGCCACTAAGAAGATTTTTTCTTGCTGTCGAAGAGCACAAACTGATCGATTGGCATTCTAGTGAACCGGAGTTCGATAACGCAGAAACTGAGTTTGACATGAGTGGCCTACTCCAGCTGCTGGTCATCTTAAACGCCATGTGCTGCCTCGTCCTTGTTCTCGAAGTAGTAGTTGCTCGGCATATGCGGCGGGCGTGATGGTGTGAGGCTTATTGAGGGACACATGTGCAGCCTATTACAGCGTAGAAGGGTACACTTTATGTAGGGCGATGGTTTGGAATTGTAGGTGATCACCTAATGCAGTCTAGGACGTGTACTTTTATGTTCTACACGCTATGAATACTGCACAAGAACTGACATTTCGGCGAGTTGGATTCTGTTGAACATATTTGGTGGATTCAGCGCGATACAACGAGGACAGAGATGAAGAAGGACACGAACACCTGCGCTGTTGTTGCAGTTGTTCCTGTCCCTTCTTCATCTCTGTCCTCGTTGTATCGCGCTGAATCCACCAAATATGTTCAACATGCTATGAATAGTTTAACTCTTTCACAGTTCATCTGTGAAGGCACGAATGGGGTGGATCGAGGGGCCCGTTTCTTTGTTAGGCACAACCGAACGACGCCAACAGACAGCAATACGGAGGAAGCCACAGTGGGCGTTATTTTGTAGTTTGTAACTGTTGTTCGGTATGTATGACATAGATGATCAGGAATTGAAAAAGATCACGATCATTTGCAACGATGCTACTATGACGCAGATATATAATCTGCAGCTTGGAATTTCTGGACTCCGTTATGAAAGTGTCAGTGGTTGAGCGAAAACTGTGACCGCGATGAATGATTTGACGAACAGATTTTAGAATGCACTTGAGCTCGTATGTGGGCATGAGGGACATTCTATTAGGCATTAGTAAAGAGAGTTCATGGCCTTTATGAACCGATTCAAGTCCTGTGTGGGATAAAGCCCTCTGTCGACGTTATCCAAGGATTAGCTCATTGAAGAGTGGAGTGCGTGGTTTGATTTTTCTTAATCTTGTTTGTGTCCTATTCAGCACTATATACTGACTGCGTTCAAGTGAGCGACACTTGGCGGTTTTCTCGAGAGGGTGTGCTGCTCGGCGTGACCAGGCCCATCAGAGCCCTGGTAACACTCCCGATCAAACCTACTGGGCCTCGCACTTAAATTTTTGAGTTTCCTTAATATTTCTATCTTGGTCTCAGCCATTTCTTTACTTCTTATTTTCCCCTCTTTCTTCCAGTCTATCTTCGTTTACTACATTTCTCTACACCCAACAAAGTAGGCAGGCCTTGTACATCTGTTTGTGATAGTTATCAGCGTGCTCCCTCCCTATTTTCTTTGTGTCCACCGATGACTATATAGACATCGAATGTCCGTTCCCCTCTCTTGATAGATTAGTAGTGATTGCCCTCTTTTGCACCAGCCGAAATATAACCTTAATGTCGCCGAACATTTAATGCGTCTTCATGATGTCGTGATTCGCACCCATATACTGGCGTTACCTTTCTCTCGGAGACCTTTTGCTGTAAACTCCGTAAGGGTTGCACGGTTTCAGTCACGTAATTAAGCAGCGCGCAATTGCGACATGTTCGATGTACTTTTTTATATGTGGTGTATTTATGTTGAGCTGTTTTTCACGATGATCCTGCCCAGCCCACAGCTGCGCCATTTTAATGACGTGGTACGTAGGTCTGGTCAGTAAGCATGATTTGCCTAAATCCTATTGCGTCATATTGTTGGCGTGGTACTTTTTGTGTACGAATAGATGCGTGATTGCAAACAATAGCCAAGTACTTGAATACGCAACATGCTTGACTGAGTTGACGCGTTATGGTAGTGAGATTCAATAAAGTTATACATGTTATCCTCTGTGTCCATTCTCTTCATTTTCGTTTCTGGGTGCGTCTTTCTATATTTGTTAACTGATGCTTTCTTTTTTCTTTGGCGGGGAGCGGGGAATTAGGTTCATGCTCGCAGAAGTATTCCTCGTACTGTGCCGGAGAGCAAACCGACATTTCTGATGCCGTAGCGCCCTCTGCCCTCCTTTCTCTCCACCTCACCCGTACATCTTGCCTTCTCACCCTCACTTCCTTTCCCCACCTACTTTCTATACTATGCTACACACGGCTATGATGTGCCTTACCCTCCCCTCCTCCACGCCCCCGCTTCCCTCTCCCGCGTCCTTGCTATACTATAATAAGCTTTAACAGACGCCTTCAACAACGCCTAACAGACGCCTTTAACAGCCTTTCCCTTCCTCTCAACCTGATATCTCTCCTCCTCACTTTCCCTAGCCTGAAGAATACTATGTGTCTCGGAATGGCGTCCCTTTCGTGGATGTCATTTCAAACGTCGTGTGCCGACGTAGTTGCCAACAGAGGCGTTAGCAAAAAGTTGTTCTGAGCGAAAAAAAAGTCTTGTTGCTATCATCATCATCTGACCAAATGTAAGAACAAGAATTCGTAACTACAAGCATTGCTGTCACACCAATGCTCTCTGGCAGAAAAGTGCGTGCCTGACATGTCGAATAAGCGGTGCTGAAATTTTCAAACCTCTGGGTTCTCAACTATCTCACAGGTTGAAAAAAATGTTGCGGATCACTACTTAAAAGATTTCGTTATTGTGGGAGTGCTTTTTAAAACCTCTGGGCTGGTCAGAGGAGGCAAATTTTGTTCTTCAGGGCTTTCGTTATGGAGGCTTTTAATTGTGAGACAAACTAGACTTCAACAAATAGCAACTTATACGGTAATAAACGGATGAACGCTAGTCGCATTAGGTTACGTATTTATTCAAGCAGCTTTTCAACATAACGGGGGTTTTGAAACCTGACCAAGGCCACAGATGACCCACCACTCGATGACCGTGAACACTACACGCGTCGGGTGGATGAACCACTCGCAGGAGTGCCCATCACAAAGCGAGCATTCCGAAATTCCGCCCTCCGCAATTTTATTGCGACATGCTTCAAAAAGACAAATCACGCCACCCACAACAGGCTAGAGAGAATACAGCGACCACGTATCAATGTGGCAGACTTTACCCCAAATACTCACGTAACCAGCTCGGGAAGCCCACGAACACTGAAACGCTAGTGATTGCAACAAAGCGTGAGCGTCAAAAGAATGCTAAAACAGGAGGCTGCGATAAAGGGACGTTCATCCCGAAGTGCCTGCTACGATTCAGCGCCACAATCGTTATCGTTTTATTGCGTTAGAAGTTATGCGGGCACTCGAGGTGCATCTTTACCATCGCCGCCGCCGTCATGTTCTGTATAAAGTCCGAATCGATAACATCGCTAACCCGAATCTATAACGCTTGCAGGAGAACAGAAATTCGTCATTTCATGAAGCTTCGGAAAACAATAGATTTTTTGTGATGGACTTGTTCCGAGACGCACGCACTGCTGGCGCACTGAGGAGCACGCTATTTTCTAGTTACGTTTACGTGATCAAGCCCTCTCTCGACCAAATGCATGCGTTTTGAAAACTTTTTTTACTGTTCTGTCGTTTCAAGCCTAAAGAAGACAGCAAATGAATCTGGGTAACTTAACTGCGGCGCCGTCAAATGCTTGTTTCATGATGGACGAGCCCAGCTCGTCTTCGGTAGGGATAGGGTTAAGAGAATATCGTGCGTCCGATGGTACATAATTAGAAAATAAAAACTCGCTCACATAAAGTTACGCCGTTTCAGCCTTAATTTGAAAATCGGCGTAGAATACATTTTTAATAGTTATTGCCAATCAAGTTTTATATTATCGATATTAAGCCTCCATATAATGACTTACAGTGTACAGCGCCAGATGACGCTGATTAGATTGGGGAAAAATCCAAGAACATCGATGACACCAGGCGGTCAATCTTTCTCCAAGACCCCTCTCTACGACGTGTGACATATAGTACATATTGTGGTTTCGGCACATTGCCATAGTAGTTTCATTTCAATTTGTAGCATTATTTGGCGAGTTCTTACGAATATTGTGCCGGTTTGTGCCGGTCCGTCTGTGGCAGGAAGAAAATTGTAGTCCGCTCCAGGAGAGGGTTGCTTTCGCCCCCTTTCGACCAGCTGTGAAGGGAAGGCAAGCTTGTGAACGCGGGTCGATTTCACAGATAATGAAATACGGGGCCCCTAATCAGCCTGGTATTGACGTTTTTATTGCGATAGCATTTATATGGACACTCTCGACTGGTTTTTGCCGTCGCCGTCATGTCCCATATAAAGTCCAAATTGATAAGAACCCCGCGCACATCGTATGGTCTACCGCGGATAAAAGCGCGCTAGCGGGGGTGACGAACGTGGCTGAAGCAGAGATCAAACTAGCCGGCCTATCTCCGTCGCTCGGAGGGCGCATGCGATAACACCACCCCACACGGGAGGCGTGCCGTCGAAGCAAAGAGGAAACGCCCCATCCGTATTGAACGAGCATAAAAAGACGCAAGGGGGGGGAGGGGTAGCTGGAGCAGCAATTTTGAACTTTGATTCTAAGGGTGCGGCGGCGATCGCTGGCGTGCGCGCTGTCTCGGCAGCCATCAGCGGACGGTTCGTATACCCTTCTACGTGCTGCGCTCTCAACTCGAAGAAACCGTGCGGAAAGAACATCGCTCCCTGAGGCGGCCGTTGCCTCGTACACCAGCGTTTTGTAGAGTTACGTCAGATCGGATCCAAAAGAGGTAGCTGCCAGCCTCACTTCGTATGACATTACAATTTGTTGCTATCGCATTCAATGCTTCGCCCTAGCGGTGAAACTTGCTTTTTTCACGTACAAGAGTAGGGTGGGCTCGTTTAGCCACTTTACGTGCCCGGTTAATAGATAAGCTGAATAGATAAACATATTTGCGTATTTGTTTAGCGCCCATAGACCAGTACTATGCGTACTGAAGCGAATCACCACGAAGAAGTGCAACAGGCGCATAAAAAAAGAGAGAGATAGAAGACTACCTGTGCACACAAAATGAGGAATACGAGAGCTCCTGACGTCTTAAGCATTCACAACTTCGAATCATGCGTCTTTCCATCGAACATTTGTTTCCAGAAAATTCATGTTAAGATATAAAGAGGAAAGACTGCCGCTGCTCTAGTTACACCAACAAGAATACCAAGAGTACTGCGCCTCTTTCCGCTACATCTGACAAATTTATATACTGAACCGATGGACGCTTGTTTCCAGTTATTGTAAAAACACATCACTGGGTTATCTTGAAGCACGTTCGAACTCTTAGGATCGTCACGCTCTCGCGATGTTAACAAGAAGGCACTGACAGCACGCGCAGGGTTAAGCCAAAAGGGTTAACAGGAACACACTGTGTTAGACTGGAAGAAAAGGATCGCCGCACTTACACCCTCTGGAGATGGTTAAACAGTGAAGCTAAAAGGGGCGGCGCCTGCGTTTATCACTGTGCTTATCACGAAGCCATACCACTTCGTGAAAGTGGCTGACCAGTGAGGCTGCGTAGCACACGGCACACTAGTGGCACTGAATTTTGATAAAAGGCACAGAATGTCCCCTTTGGAATGTTGGCGTATGCCGCTTTAAAGTTTTCCATTTAGGCAGCATGCGTTCTTTTTGCCGCGACATCCATCGTCTTGCCTGGCTTGCCGCATGCTCTAGGCGTTTCGCACACGATATTGAGGAGCCACAGCATGGGTATTTTTACCACGTTCTCTGTTTCGCGACACTTTAGTAGTGGTCCGGTGGTGAGCAGAAAGGATTCTCCAATTTCTACTGCGCATAGCGGCGCTAGGGGCAGCAGCCTACAGGCACCCGTTATACCTCGGCATTTAAAGATTCGCAGTAAAATTGCAGGCAAATAAAGTCGTATTCGTTATCGATTCTTTAGAATCTGCAGCGTTACTAAGGCAGCGTTCTGTATAATTATATCGCTAATGTGTGCTCGCGCGTCGCTATGCCTAAGCCTTAACCACTGTCTTGTTTCCCGGTGTTTCCTTCGATTCGCCCAGTTTCATGCACCGCTACACACACGCGCACGCGCGCGCGTTTTGGTGATTAGTTATGAACTCGCCCTACACATAACCTTGCAATCTGAGTTTGTTAAAGTGGACAGTCAATGTTAGTACTTTCTTAAGAAGTGCTGCCGTAAAGTGTGAAGCGTGAGCAATCTGGACTTCATGGCGTTCCTCAGGCCGACACAATTCAATGCAAATCTTCAATACAAGCTCATCTGCCAATGTCTTCGATCACTTGGCAGCTCCCGCCCGACATCACCAAGTACCGTCGAGCTGCGGTTTTCTCAGCCACATGTCACACGCGGCCGCACGAACTGTGCAGCCGCCTATTTTCAGCAACACAACAGCACTGGCGCGGACGAAGCTGTGTGTCCATATACAAGGGCGTGTCACAGTGCAGTAGCGCAGCTATTTCTCAAGCTATGACGCACGACTACAAGACACGGCACTGCGCATGCGCGTCCTTGTCTTTTACGGATGCTGCCCCTACGCTACTCGGTGCTCTTTCTTTATAAGACTGCGTAGTATTCTAAGAGGTGGTCCTTTGTTACCCTTGTCGATGGGGATAAAATTCACTTGAGGCGGCAGTTTCGCATAGAGAAGACGGTTATTAGAGTTTGCTGTGTGAAACAAGTTTCCTTAGTCTAAGAAGATATATGCAAATTGCGGCCGCCAGAAACGCCCGTCCGCTTACTTGGCAACATCTATAGTTTAAGCGCTCTTAGATAAGAGCGCTTAAACTGTGCGCTAGGCGTGATATTGACTCTTTGAAACTTTTGCACTCTTATGCTCAT
The DNA here is from genome assembly GCF_013339695.2 of Rhipicephalus sanguineus. Classification (NCBI taxonomy): domain Eukaryota; kingdom Metazoa; phylum Arthropoda; class Arachnida; order Ixodida; family Ixodidae; genus Rhipicephalus; species Rhipicephalus sanguineus. The sequence goes on along the minus strand of NC_051184.2, from coordinate 59,723,009 downwards.
TCATTATGTCGGCTATCTAATGATAATTACATCGTGTATGCTAATGCTCTTGCAACTAGACGTGGTCACAATCTTAACAGAAGGCCATTCTTCGCACGTACTAATATGTTCAATTACAGTTTTTGTCCGAAAATTATTGTCTACTGGAACGATCTTCCCGGTTCTGTTCGTGAAATGAATATGTCAGATTTTTTGGAGGCACTTGAATGACATTGTTGTCCTTTTTTTTCCATTTATGTACCCGGTTGTGCTCAAGAGATGGCGATATTTGTTCTGAAGAAGAACTTGTTGTGATGTTACTGTTATTCTTTCCTATTGTATGTACCCCACTCCTGCAATAGCCCTGCATTGGGCTGCAGTATTTGAAAATAAATAAATAATAAATAAGAATGATACGTTTATGGATCGCAATATTTTATTTCTTTCAGAACCATGTGAATTAAGAACTCGTCAGCATTTTATTACGGTTTTAAAAGGTATGAACTTGAGTTTGTTGGCATGGCTTCATAACAGGAAGCATGCAGCGCAGGCAAATGGGACAAATGCTTTGTCCTGTCAGTCTTCCTTGTCCCATTGCCCTCGCTGTTTCCTGTAATTATTAACCTTTGAGATGGAAGGAATATTGAGGGGAAATAGTGCACACATGGTACACGGCCCAACATACTTCTGCTTCAAAAATGCATAACTGTAGAGAAACTACATCGGGTGCACTTAAGCTCTGTGGACATCGACATTGTAAAAATTAGAAAAAGCGCCATCTTGTTTTGACAGCAAAGTAGCCTCATCGTATTTGTCTCTGATGCTGTCTTCGCGAAGCTTACGGTTTGTCCGCTACGTGAAAATTGGAAGAAATGTTATTATGGCCGCTTTCCGCTGAGTTTTTGCCGTGTACGGTGAGTATTGGAATGCAGCTGGTGAAATCAAGTTCTGCTGAAGCATTTCATTCACCTCGTTACGCAATTCGCATTGTCTTACGCTTTGTTTTAATTTTGCTATTGTACCACACTATATTGCATCTGCTAACGCGATTCCTTGTCCGGACATGACACCTGTATAGGTTCTTTACTGCAAAAGCTGTTAATAGAACACAACAGCAGCTTAACTTGGAGCGTAATTAGTCCGCTGCCGCTGCCGCCGGTGTCCGTAACCATAATTGTGGGAAATACAAAAGAGAAAAAAAAGAGTATTCAGGATCGGATGGAATTTCCAGCCAAGACTCCCGCACGGACGGCAAGAATTATACAACAGAGCCACGCCGATGCTTGGAGCTCCTTTGCAAAATCACCCTATGCATATATATGGGAAGGAATCACGTTAACATACGTAATATTGTCACGTGCTACAGGTGGACTTGAACTAGGAAATACTGCACCGGCAGAGAGACGCACACAAGAATGGGAAGATGACTGCCAACACAACAACAACAACTCAGAGCAAGAGCGCGCACTGTCCCAGAACATATTCTTCCGTTCTTGTGGATTCTTGGCTCCCGCTCGCCGTACCTGTCATGTTGGGCAGGTGGCATTACTCCCGCTCTTAAAAAAAAGAAACAGGCATCCTTCCGATGCTCTGCAAGTGAATATGCAAAGACGAAAAAGAGCAAACCAGCAGAAAGTACGCACAGACAAAAACAAAGCAACAAGGTCAAGTCGCACTACCGCGTGAAATACGACTTCAGTCGTACAACGTGCACAATCTCTGTGGGGTGCTTTCGACGCCGGGGCGACGAGGCTCCATCGGGGACAACATCGTAGTTCACGTTACTAACGCTTCGCAACACCTTGTAGGGTCCAAAGTAGCGACTGAGCAGTTTTTGAGAAAACCCTTGGCGGCGAACTGGAGTCCACACCCAAACTTGATCGCCTGCATGGTATTCAACTTCTCGATGGCGAGAATTGTAGCGGCGTGCATCTGCAATCTGCTGTGTGATGTGCAGGCGCGCTAACTGGCGAGCTTCTTGAGCGTACTGTGTGAGTTGGACGGCGTCAGCTGTCAGCAAAGCGTCGCTATCGTGTGGAAGCATAGCATCCAACATAGTCTGGACCTCACGTCCATAGACAAGGCGGAAAGGCGTGAATCGTGTAGTTTCCTGGATGGCAGTGTTGTACGCGAATGTGACGTACGGTAGGACCTGGTCCCACGTCTTATGCCGGGCATCAACCTACATGGATAACATATCGGCGATGGTTTTGTTCAGTCGCTCTGTCAAGCCGTTGGTTTGCGATGACTCGTGTAGCTAAGCTTGAATACGTCGTCAATGAGCTGGGCCGTGAAAGCTGGTCCTCTGTCTGTAATTACCCACGACGGGGCGCCATGTCGAAGAACGATCTGGTCTATAAAAAACTGGGCAACGTCTGAAGCCGTAGCGGGCTGTAGTGCCCTTGTCTCGGTGTATTTCGTCAAATAATCTGTGGCAACTACGATCCACTTGATCCCAGCAGATGACAACAGAAAGGGGCCCAGCAAATCCATTCCTATTTGGTCGAACGGCGCCCTAGGTGGTGTCATCGGCTGCAGAGGGCCCGCGGGCTTCAATGGCGGGGATTTGCGGCGTTGACATTCACGGCAGCTTTTTACGTACTGCTTAACAGATGCGGAAAGCTTGGGCCGGTAGTACGCTTGTCGAACTCTGGCGAGAGTTCGAGGGGAACCTTAGTGACCAGATGTAGGCTCGTCGTGGCAGGCGAGAAGTATGTCGTCACGAATGTCAGTGGGTACGACTAGAAGGGAGGCCTTCTCGTAGCCCTTCGTGTTTTTCTTATACAGAAGACCACCTCGCAGGCAGAACGACGACAGACTTCGAGAAAGACGTCGAGGTATGGGAGAGTTGCGCCCTTCGAGGTTTTCGATGATTGCGCGGATTTCGGCGTCCTCGCGCTGTCGTGTAATCAGATTCGTTGTATTAAGGGCCCCAAGGAAGCCGCTGTAATCCTCGACGTCGTGGTCATAAGCTTCGACAGGTGCACGGGACAATGAAACGGCATCTTCGTGCTTGCGGCCTGATTTGTAAACGATAGTGAAATCGAATTCCTGCAGACGAAGACTCCATCGTGCTAGTCGTCCGCACGGGTCACGTAGGTTGGCTAACCAGCACAACGAATGATGGTCGGTCACTACCTTGAAGTGGCGTCCGTAAAGGTAAGGCCGAAATTTCATTGTGGCCCACACAACCGCGAGGCACTCTTTCTCTGACGTGGAGTAGTTTACCTCGGCGCGGGAGAGAGTGCGGCTGGCGTAAGCTATCACTCGCTCCACGCCCTCTTGTTGTTGGACGAAGACGGCACCAAGACCCACGTTGCTGGCGTCAGTATGAATCTCAGTATCGGCATCCTGATCAAAATAAGCGAGAACTGGTGGTGTCTGCAAACGATCCCGTAGCTCAGGGAAAGCCGCGTTCTGCTCTTCATTCCAGGTGAACGGTATATCTTCACTAGTGAGGCGTGTCAGAGGCTCCGCAATCCTACAAAAAATGGCGATGAAGCGGCGATAGTACGCGTAATGTCCCGTACAGAGACGTACTGTTCTCTTGTCACAGGGAACAGGAAACGAGGCTAAGGAGGTGCTCTTGTCAGGATCAGGTCGAACACCATCCGCGCTCACAACATGGCCGAGAAACTTAAGTTCTTTGTAGCCAAAGTGGCATTTTTCTGGCTTTAGCGTGAGGTTAGCAGTGCGGAGCGCTTCCAGTACAGTCTGCAGACGCTTCAGGTGCTCCTCAAAGGTCACAGAAAACACGACGACGTCATCCAGATAAACTAGGCAAGTGTGCCACTTTAGACCGGTAAGAACAGTGTCCATCATTCTCTGGAATGTGGCAGGTGCAGAACATAGGCCGAAGGGAAGTACATTGAATTCATACAGGCCATCCGGTGTAACAAAGGCAGTTTTTTCGCGATCTCGTTCATCAACTTCAATCTGCCAGTACCCGTTTTTCAAGTCTATAGATGAAAAATAATTGGCCCGCCGCAGTCTGTCGAGTGAATCAACGATGCGGGGCAGTGGATATACGTCTTTTTTAGTCACGCTGTTAAGCTTTCTGTAGTCCATGCAGAAACGCAGCGTTCCGTCTTTTTTCTTTACGAGAACGACCGGCGAGGACCAGGGACTCTTGGAAGGTTGGATAACGTCATCTTGCAGCATCTCTTCGACTTGTGCATTGATAGCATCACGTTCCTTTGCCGAAACGCGGTAAGGCTGTTGTTTTATGGGCGAGGCGTCAGTGTACGTATTTATTTGGTGTTTGGTGATGGGCGTCTGAAGAACCTTCGAGGTGGACGCGAAGCACTCTTTGAATTCAAGTAACAGTTCACGCATAGCTGTCTGTTGTTGCTCCGAGAGGGTCGAATCAATATCAACCTTGGAGAGTGACGAAGTCACGTCTCTTGATGTCGGTTGAAGCCCATCGTCCACCGATGTAGACGTGAAACATTCGGCAACGTCTGCGACAGGGTAGGCAAAAGCGATGGAAGTGTGACGAAAAAGGTGCCGGTACTCATTACTGAAAAGGGAGAGAGAGAGCTCTTTATTGAAATGCAGAGAATTTAGCCGGCGTGTGTAAATTCGCTGACTTGCTACTCTGCGTGGGGAAGGGGATTGGGGACTGAAAGACACAAAGAGAGAGAGAGATATAGAAAAAAATATAAAAAGTTAAAATAGAATAAAAAAGAGGTAAAAACACAAACTGAGTTTTTTGTATCTTGGGCGGGGACGTGTGCTGACAGTGACATTACGTGCTCTCAAGGTGTCATTAAAGTTTGTCGAGCTGACCGATGCTCTCTAAATATCTGAAGAGTAGTTGCATCGCTTGTCTCTGTTGCGTGGCGCGGGGTAAAGCGCCCAAGACACAGTCAATTGAGAAAGTTCTTTCGGTCAGCATATGCATGCAATGTTCATAGAGCGCACGCTCTTCGGCATACGCTCGGCACTCCAACAAAATATGCTCGACAGTTTCATATAGAGCCACAGTTATTACAGTACGGACTTTCGGTTTGAAACCGAAGCGGTGGCCGTCGACTGTTTCCATAAGCACTTGTTTAGTCCGAGACGATGGCTCAGAAGTTATCAAGGTGTTCGAGGAATTCTGCATGGGAGTCTTGTTCTTAGATGTGGGTCGGATAGAAATACGCAGGAAGCCTTAATGATGTGTCGAAAGGGTTCCAGAGCCTCTTGTTTTCTTCGGAAGCAAGTCTCTTAGCCAGCTGGGAAGCATCAGATTTAGTGAAATAGGTTCGCCTATAATTCGGTTTTGAAGTCCTTTGCGTGCCGCTTCATCCGCTTTTTCGTTGGCCAGAATACCGCAATGAGCTGGTATCCACTGAAATGTGATAAAGTGCCTGTGGTAACAGCCAAGTGGTGTAAGTACGCTATATCAAATGAAATCGGATGATGATTTGTTTCTTTAAGAGGTTGAACAGTATCTGAAGAGCTGCCTTGGAGTCGGTGAGGACCACCCATCGGTTCGGCGTTTGACGTAGAATATAGAGGACAGCTTCTTTGATGCCATGAAGTTCTGCTGTCGTCGAGGATGTCCTCCTCTGTAGCCGATAAGATAGCATTTGTCTTGTGGAGGGGACATAGAGGCCATAGGATGAGTCTCCTGAGTGGTGGAGGCGTCAGTATAAATATGAGTGTGCTGGGTATAGTGCTCGGCTAAGTAGAGGAGAGTAGTCTGCAGCAGTGCGGTCTGTGAGATGCGTCTCTTTGCTCGTTGATGCCTGGCACAAATGGTTTTATATCAAGAGGCGAAAGTGTCCAAGGAGGAAATCTCGGAGGCATTGTTGCAGTGGCTGTCGAATAGCAGTAAGTTGCAGCTTTTTCACGGCTTGTCCGAATGCAGAATTGCTGTGGGTAAGATGTGCGCGGTACAGAAATTCTTCTTCCCTTGTATGAGATGTCGAAAATGAGTGCGCATGGGTTTCTTGAGTAGCGATAACTTCTAGCGGAAGACATCCTGCTTCCGCTACAGTTCCCGAGGTTGATGAGCTCTTCGGGAGGCCTAGACAGATTCGTAGGCAATTGTTTCGTGCGGCTTCTAAAGTTCTCTTGTTTGCTGGTGATAATCGGTGAAGCACGGTAGGCAATAGCGCAAGGTACCTTCAATGTACGCTTTCTCAAGTAGTACCATTGAGCGCAATTGCACCCCCATCGTGTCCCCGCCATGAATTTGAAGAGTTGGCAACTATCCTCGCTCGAAGTTTCTTCACCTGAGGAGACCAGGAAAGATTTCTGTCGATGACTATTCCAAGAAATCGCTGAGACCGTACACAGGGTCAGCGGCCGTCCACCGAGGAGGAGCGGATACTTGGTCATTTTCTTTCTTGTGAAAGCGATGGCTGTGCTCTTTTCTGGAGAAAAGTGTAGACCTCGGGGAGCCAAATACGTGGAGAGGTTCCGTAATGCTTTTTGAAGGCGTTGTTTGGTGATGTACCGCGAAGTTGAAGCGCTCCAGATACAGATATCATCGGCGTAAATCGTGATATGCACTCCTCGCGGCAATATCTTGTTATATGTATCAGGGTGAGGTTGAAAAGTAGCGGACTGAGCACAGCACCCTGGGGTACGCCCTTCTCTACTGAGTAGAACTGTGTGGGACCGTTTGGAGTGCTCATATATATCTTCCTTTCTTTTAGGTAGCTCTCAATCCATTTGTACAACCTTCCTCCGAGGCAAGGCTGTCCATGGCTGCAAGAATGGCATGGTGAAAGACTGAGTCAAAAGCTGCTTTGATGTCTAGGAAGGCAGCTATCGGTATGCGTCCAGCAAAGAGGCCCTCTTCAAGTGAAGAGACGAGGGTGATGGCATTGTCGATAGCTGCCCTCCCTTGGCGGAACCCGTTCATTTCTTGGGGAAATTGTCGTGGCTTCTAAGAACCATGTCACTCGTTTATGAATCATTCTCCATAAGCTTGCCAACACAACTCAGCAGGGCGACGGGCCGGAAAGGAGACGTAGCTTGTTGGCTGTTTACCAGGTTTCAAAATGGGCACTATTTTCGCGAGTTTCCATTCTGCAGGGACCTCGCCAGACAGCCATGAAGAATTATAATATTCCAGAAGTCGTAGGCGGGAGGTGTGGGGTAGTTTTGCAATGGCTTCGTAGCTTATTTCGTCATGGCCGGGTGATGTGTGCCTGTTCGATTCACTGATAGCAGTGTTCAGTTCTTCAATTGTAAAAGGCAAGTCCAATGCTGGCACTGCCGCTCGTGAGTTATCAGGCTGATTGGCTGCGGAAGAGGTCCAAGGCAGTGAAGTGCTTCTGAAGCAGTGCGCAGTATCCTTCTGAGAGTTCTTTGAGGGATTTTCTTTCGTGGAAAGAGAGTGCGGCGAAAGGGTGAAGCTGTTGGAGTGCGTGTGCATGCCTCTAAAGACCTTCCAGATTTTAGCTACCGGTTGACGAACATCCAGCGTGGAGCAAAAGTCACGCCATCTTGCCAGCTACGTTTATCAGGGAAACGTCGGATATGACGCTGTGTCCGTCGGCAGGCTCGAAGGTCTTCAAGACACTTTGTGCGCAATACTTTCCTTTCAGCTCGGCCTGCGAATGGCACACAGTTTTTCAAACTCCTCGTCGTTGACGGAAATCTGTCATTCTTAGATGAAACTCGTGTGCATTCTCTTAGGCAATGAGCCATTGTAGAAAGTAATTCCGTCGTGCCTTGGTGCAGCAGTGATCCTTTGCTAGCGGCGTCTTTGTATGCATCCCAATCTGTAAATCTTGTAACTACCCTATTGCAAAAAACCAGCGCCGTTCCAGTACCCCCAGCGTGATGCCAGTACGTTTTTTGGCGCTGGACCGCGCTGGGAACACTGGTATACGCTCGAATTCACTGGGACCCGCTGGAAAGCATGGGAAAGAGCTGGGTCCCACTGGTAGGCGCACTGGATTTGCCGCTGTGACGCTGGCGCTCACTGGGAAGCGCTGGAGACGCTGGAATCTCACTGGCGTGCGCTGGCACATACTGGAGCCTGCACTGTTCTGCCAGTGGCCGCGCGCTGCTTTCAGTATCGTGCGCGGCGGAATGCTTTGGGTATCGTTGAATATCGAATGTCTGATCGATGGTACCGATAGATGCTATCCTAACGGGTCCCAAACATGTGTCACAAATTCTAGCTTGGCAGAGAAAGACGAGGAGATGCGCGCTATTTTCATGATATACGTGATATGATATACATGTGAAATCACGGTCACTTTAAATGTTTCCCTGCGAATGTGGGAAAACAGATATGTTAATAACACAAAAAGCAGCACTGATCATTTTACTTTCTACCACGCGTTTTTTACTCATGCACTGCCAATAACGTCGGCGTTCTTTTTTTTTTTTTTTTGCGGAGCACGTAGCAGCAATGAATACATTTCGTGCATGCCACTC
>NC_051184.2:59694511-59714542 GCF_013339695.2 Rhipicephalus sanguineus | reverse complement strand
GTTACGTGATCCCACACAGGCGAGGCGTATGTGGGGTCGACACACACAGGCGAGGCAATAATGTGGCCTTGTGCCGCATGTCAATAACACACGATGTTGCAGCTGAGTTGTCGGGTCAACACGGCCGGGTGTTTATTAAGGCCTCGCATTCGTAGGGTCGGAAGAAAGCGCCGCATAGTCACCGACGGCACAGTAGCAAAACTGTCACAATCCAGCAGATGTACTTTAACCTCCTTCGGATGAAACTTGTAAACAGGCATGGTACCACTGTTGAAACACGCATGACCGTCGTCTCTGCTACACCGCAAGGTGTGTTTGCAGAGTTAGCAGTTTATTGAGCAGACCTTCTAATCCTTTCTGCACATCTTCTATTATAGTTACTGAGAAAATATTGATTTTTACCACTCCGAGTTACGTAAGTTACATATTGTGAGTCAACGCACTCGCACATCTGGGTGAGAAGTTCTCCCTCATTATCGACCAATGTTGTGTGATGGTCAAGCTCGACTCTAATTATACCTTGAGGCCGTATGTTAATTTTGCGTTTTTGTTGCAATGCTGGAACGCATTGTCCGCCAACGGTAAAAAAAAAACTTGAATCTATAGCTGCTGAGCTCTTTATCAAATGATGCGGCCCATATTGCAATGAAAAACTAGCTTAAAACTTGGATAATCTACCGTCATGAAACAAATGTGTGAGGTCCGCAAGTTTATCATACAATGAAATACCTCATGATTTGAATCTCAAATTGTACAAGCCATGCTCCCGGAATAGAAAAAAAAACAGAAAAACACGCGGGAGATGAGTAAAAAGGGCATGCTAACCACACAAGCACTCTGTTAATCGTAATAAAAGAAAATCAACCGTCAAAATTTCACATCAGAATTCAGCAATCTGCGTACACGCCGTTTCCCGTGTTCACATTTCAGCTCTCCGGTTACACAAAAAACACAAGTACAGCCAGTTTGGATTTAGCTACAAATATCTTTGCTACAGCTACGTTACCATGCAACAGTCCCAGGTGTACGAAGAGGCAACACTGGGGAGAATCAGCAGTACTCTTCAGCGCTGAACCATTGCAAATAGTCCTGACGATGACGACAAAGAAAGCCGTACAATGTTGCTTACTCTTGCTTACTACGTGCATTTCAGGCAGATGTTTTTCACGAAGAATAAAACACGCTTCTCACAGGCACGTTTTTATATTTTTTTGTTACTTTAAACAAGAACAACAGTATTGTTTTGCACTGCTTTGCCCTTGAAGCGTCTTGAAGTAAACGTTGACTTATACGACTGACTTGTGAGCACGACAACGCACGTGTGCTTGTTACGAGGTATGAAGCTAGTTAAATATCTAAAAACCTCCCCTAACCAATAGCACTTCGAAATTTAGCACTTATATTCATCGAAGGTTCCGTATCCCAACTTTTCTTTGCACGCGAATGTCTGATTCCACATTTCGGCGGTGAAGGAATACGCAGCCTTGCGAATATGGAGGTGCCCATGTGTGGTTGTCGTTAGGTATGTATGAGGTAAGTTCAATTTCTGAAACTATCGCCTAACCAATAGCACGTCAAAATTCAGCACTCATGTTTATCGATGATTTCGTATTAAAACTTTTTGTTTATGAATGAATGATTCCACATTTCGCCAGTGAAGGGATACTGAGTCACGGGAATGTGGAGGTGATCATTGATGCATCGTTTTTATAAGTGATTGTGTTCTTTTTTTTTGGCAGGCTCACGTTTTCTTGTTTCTGTGCGTGCGTTGATGCCTTTTAAGATCTGACGATGTGGTTGATGAATACTCACACATGTTGCATTTATAAGGCCTCTCGCCCGTATGAGTACGTTCATGTACACGAAGATGTTCTCGCCGTGCGAATGATTTTGTGCATGTCGTGCATTTGAAGGGCCTCTCGCCTGTATGCGTGCGGCTATGATTCACGAGAGTACAGTTGTGTGCAAATGATTGACCACATCCCTTGCAATGATAGGGCTTCTCGCCGGTGTGAATGCGGCGATGTACATTGAGATTACCCTTTTGTGAAAATGATTTGTCACATGTGTCGCAATGATAGGGCTTCTCACCTGTGTGAGTGTGGCGATGTCTCGCGAGAGTGTCCTTGCTTTTAAATGAATTGCCGCATATTTCGCGCTTGTGGCCTCCTTCCCCTGGCGTTTTCTTGCAGCGGTTCATGTCGCTGTAGACACCGTCGATATCTTCTCGCTTTCCCGCTTGTTTGGAGCCAGTACCAATCCTGCGAGAGACCAGACAACATTATCCAATACGGCACATAGATTGTTCTTGGGAAGGACAGCATCCTGATTTTCTCGATATAAAGATTGGCGAAAAGGTTATAGCTTTTATGAGAAGCCGATTCGCTCCATCTTGCTCCTGTGCATCGGGAACTTGTATTTATTCATCGTTTCCTTTGTTCAGGAATAGTTGAAGACTTCTGAGTTTGATGGCCGGAGATGTTGAAAGTTGAGAAAAGAACACAGCTGCCCTTCTGATGACATGCATACAAAACTGGTTTTTGAATGGATGAGTAATGCCCACTTGTACAGTACATCTCAATGGGAAAGACGGTAAATACAGTTTATTTGTCGAAACAAAATTCTTCGTGTGTTCTAAACGTCATAATGAGAAGCATTGAGGATAAAGTTACGAGGTGTGCCGTCGGACGTGAAACTGCGTGCACTGAATAAGAGCATGTCGCATAGCAGTTATGGAGCAGCTTACGAGGCGCTTGCATTGCTACTAACTTCTAGCCGACATTTGCATAGCTAATTATTGGTAAGAACTCATCTTACTGAGCATGAGCTCTTATCTGAGCACATCCTGACAAAAACAACATAATGTAGTTCGGCATCCTCTGTGCGATAATATGCTGAATTGTTTCATAATGAAACTGAACTTACCGCGGGTGAATGGCTATCTTTCACCTCACAACGAAAATACCTTTAAAAGATCACGGCGGTTTACTGTGCTGTAACAAAGGTTACCAAAATGTGTGCTTCTGCATCGCTGACTGCGACTGGCTTCCGCAGTACGCAGCAAAACGTATTGTGGAGCTGTTCATGCCCCGTTGATCTTCTTTACGTTTGTACAACTGTACTGCTTCCCATTACCTCCAAAACACTACTCATGAAATGTCGTGCTGTGCATCAACGCACGAGTGACGTAGTAAACTTAGTCACGCACAAAATTTACAACAGCAGGTCACAAAACGCACAAGAAAGTATTAATTAGAAGAAATGAATTACCAACGAGCAATTCCACTGGACTGCCTTCACAGTAAGTGTTGCTAATTAGGACTGTGACCATGTCACTATTTACAAGCCCTAGAATTAGGTTAGCGATACACTACATCACTTTTGTCCACTATAGATGTATTACACGGCGCAGTTCACAAAAAAACATGGCATCATTTTAAAATGTTTCCGTTGTACATACACAGTCTGAGTAGCTCACGCTTCCCTTTCACACAAACACACTATGCTGGAAACTGCCGCTGATGTGGTATTTTAGGCGTAAATATGTCTATTTGTGTGCTCATGGGTGGCGATCGGCGAGAGCCCTCAGCAAGAACACGGAGGCTAACAAAAACGTATAACTTTACAATCGGAAGCCACGGCCACACTGCTGTCCTGTCAAGCGCGAGCGCGCCCCGGGCTGCTCTTTGCCCTCTTCTGTTCTTGCTGGTAGCCGCAAGCGCCCCAACATATTTTGAACATTGAACATTGTTTATTTTGCAGGAAAAAAAATACAAAATTTCCCTGCGGGAGGCAAAGACTAAAGGCTAAATAGCCTGACGAGGTCTTGACCTCCTGATACAGTCTGCGTCAGTGCCACATCATACACATTTACACATCAGTAACATACACATATACAAATAAGTGACATATTATACACATATTATACACATTTCAGTAGTATGAGATATTACTTGGTTTTATGCTATCATATTCATGTTTTTTTTTTCATACATATACATTCACAAAGATTTATACATTCAGAACGTGCTTACTTCTGCACACATACACAAAAATGTTTTACAAGAAACAGGCTTCTTTCTACATAATATACATTCGGAATATAATTTTCATAAAGAGAAAACAATATTGGAATCAAACGATTCTGTTTTAATATCATTGTTCACAGCAAAGAAAAAAAAGAAAAGGGAATCAACTAAGTATACAAGTATTCCTAAATGTAAATGCCTATGGATCCACTATGACGTTAGTCGAAAGAAGAAATGATTTATGATGACATTTAAATTTTTTTGTTTTCAGTGTGAAGTCTATATTCGATTCGTGAAGGTTTAGCAATTGTACAATCTTATAATCAATAGCCTGCTTGCCATAGTTCGTGCGTGTTTTCTTGGTTTTGCGGGTAGAATTTCTGAAGCCGTATTTTGTTGATACAATGCGTGGGAAGGAATCCTGTAGTTTATGCTTATGAATGTGTTGCATCAGCTTAAGGTTATATACTTTCCTAACAGATAGAATTTCATGTTTAAGAAAAAGCGGCTCAGTGTCTAGGTCCTTGGGATGACCTTTATATTTTTCTATTATACGGAGCATGCGCTTTTGCAAGATGAATATTCTGTCGTAATTTGTCTTAGTTGTTGTTCCCCATACAAGCATTCCGTATAGAAGTTTGGAGTAAAACATGCTATAATACAATGATTTAGATAGCCATGAAGGGAGGAGGAAAGCGATCTTACTCAAGCACCCTACAGAACGAGCTAGATCTGCCAAGAGACTATTGACGTGCGGTGTCCATGATAAGTGCTCGTGAAACCAGACTCCCAGGAATTTTTGTGTGCTGACTTGTTTGAGTCGCTGATCGTTAAACGAAATTACTATATTATCACTGATGCGCTTGTTAATGGGCCTGAACATAATAAATTTGGTTTTTTGCGTGTTCAATTTTAGTTTGTTTTTTGTTAGCCAACCTGAAAGTTTCGAGAGGTATGTATTTGTTGAAGCTTCTACTTCCTGAATGGTGGAGCCTGTGAAAAATATACTTGTGTCGTCAGCGAACATTTTAATTTCGGGTGTATACTGGACCTCTGCAATATCATTTATATATAAAAGGAAAAGCACGGGGCCTAAAATGAACCCTTGTGGAACTCCTTTCTTTATGCTTAAATACTCGGATTTTTCACTGTCTATACTAACAAATTGTTGTCTGGATGATAAGTAGCTTTTAAATAAATCAGAGACTACTCCTCGAATTCCATAGCGGCTTAATTTCAACAGTAAAATATGATGGTCAACAGAATCGAACGCTTTACGCAGGTCAAGGAAGACACCTGACGTGAACATTTTATTTTTAATATTTTCTATTATGCGGCTTTTTACATCAATTAGTGCCTCTTCCGTGGTTTTATTTTTGCGAAAACCATATTGATGCGGTGATAAGATGTTGTATTTCTCAAGATATTTCACAAGGCGCGTATTTATACATTTTTCATAAATTTTTGAGAAGACAGGTAATACGGATATCGGACGATAATTTGTTAATTCACTAGTGTTGCCACCTTTATGAATGGGTGTAACTTTGGCCACCTTAAGTTTTGTTGGGAAGATTCCAATCAGAAAGGAATAATTTATCAGATATGCTAATACGGGACTAAGTATAGATGCGACGGCTTTAACTGGAGCCACCTTTACGTCATCATAACCACTCGCAACGTTTGTCCTTAGTTCTTTTATATATCGGTAGACTTCCTCTGGTAATACTTCGTGCAGTACGAGAGAGTTCAAGAGAGAGTTACATACGAGATCGTCGGTGGAGCCATAATTGAACCAACTATGACACGTATTCAACGCTATTTGAGTAGATTCTATGGAAATAACACTTCATACGTAGCCCTTACCTCGCGTTGTTTCCAGCGGATGTAGCGGCATCCATGTCCGCATGGCTTGTGCTGGGAACTGCGTCATCGCCGGCCCAGCTACTGGACATTGGGAGCGGCAAATGTGTCTTCTTTTCGGCAGTATGCGCACGTTCTGAAAGCAAAGATAGTGGTTCGTCACTGTGAAACAATGACGCAAACACTAACAGGGAAGAAATCGCAAAAGTCATAGTTTTCTAGAGAAGCCGTGACAAGGGAACGGGTGACCAATGCCACCAGCCTAAAGACTGTTTTTAAAAGATGCAATAAATGGGGCCAGAAAACACAGATGGTTGCCTAATAAAATTTCGAACGCTGACTAAGGGAGCTCGTGCAATATTGCATTCTTAGTATGTTTCTCGTCCTTTCTTTCAAGTTGCAGTGCGTGCTTCGTTTTATAACATTTTCGCGTTTTTGCACTGCATATATTCGCTACTTAAGCGTTACGTAGGCCTTTCTAATTACTTCATAATATCTCTGAAATTGCTAGGAAAATTCTGGAGGTGCTATCACCCCTGCGAAGTCGTTTTCGCCCGGCGCTTTTTATCGTAGTTTACGTATACCTTTGCTGCCGCTAAGAGAGGGTTATCAATGTGGTCCCGAGGTGGCCACATTGTTGCCGGCTGGTGGGAGTGATGCTACGCGAGGTTGTGAGGAGGGGAATTTTTTCTATTTCGGGGTTTGACGGGGCCGTAGATGGTCGTCTCTCGCGGGAAGTCCGTGGTTGCAATACCACGGCTCGCACCCGCGGACTCCCGTGGTGATTCGAACGTCGACGACGCCGCATTCACGGCATTTGTATTTGCTATGTTGTTTGCGTGTTGTATTGGCATTTTATTGGGTTATTTAACACGTTAGATTCGACTGGCGTGCTCACCATTGTTTAATAGCTGTTAACAAATGTCCACGTGTTTGTTGACACGTGGACAGACTATGCGGTGACAAACTATGCGACAAAGATGAAAAGAATATGTGGATTCTATTTTAGGGGCGAAGCTCCTTAAAGCGGCACCCGTTCGTCCCCGTCGTAGTGCGTAACCAGTCTTAACGCTAGCACCAAATCTTGACCTCCAAGGTGGTGCCGGTGGGAGATTTTTCCTGTGCGTTGTTGAACAATAAAAAATTCGCACCGTGCGCGTTAACTAAAAGCCGAATTCTTCTGTCTCTCATTCCCCATTAGCAGCCATTGGCATGTTCCAGTAGGAAACGTTAGTAGAAGTAGAAGTGTAAGTGTTAGCGTGTTAGCTAAAAGCCGACTTCTTCTGTCTCTCATTCCCATTAGCAGCCATTGTTTACCTCCAAGGTAGTGCCTGGTGAGATTTCTCCTGTGCGTGATTAAACAATAAAACTTTTTTTGTTCAGAACGCCGTTGATTGATGAAATAAACCAACGAAAGACGCCAGATGTTTTCTAAAAGCAAAACGAAAAGACTCCAGATGTTTTCTAAAAGCAAAACGAAAAGGCGCAAGATGTTTCTCCTCTCCTACGGTCCAAGCATCGGGACGATGCTTTTTCAGATGGGGGCAATGCCACGCCCACTTCTTGTTTTGGTTTGAATTATTCGGTTTTGACCAGCTAGGACGTTTATCAACGATCGACGCTGTCCGCAAAGCAGTGCTCCAGAAGCTTCGCGATTGCAGTAGATCGTTGTGTTAAGATTGCGTGCCGCACGCGAATGTTCCAGCTTTGTCGAGAGATAACGCCGCCACCAGCGATATTGCTGGAAAGTTCGATAGCCCCTGTATAAAAGCCGACGCGCTTTACCGCTTGTGAGTTGATCGACGATCGACGCTCTGCTCGCCGCTGTCAGTCTATTGCTGTAGCTTGCCTTTCAGTTTCCCGACCACAAGTTCGGCCAAATAAAGATTTTCATCTGTGACGTGCTGAGTGCTGCCTTGTTCGACGTCACGACCACGTGACAATATTAGGGAAGACATTCCGGCACATACCACAGCGGACGTCTGTGCCTTCGTCCTGTTCGTTCGTTGTGTTTAGTTCTGCATTGCAGTTGTCATCGGGGATCCTGCAGACAGAAAACATTTTCGTCTTAGGTGATGCAGTCCCAACAATAAGACAGTCACGAAACTATGGCAGTAAGGAAAACAGAGCGCTAACACCACGCTCAATATAGTCGAGTGTATATATAACTTATCCAATATGCAGTACCAACACAGCTTCGCTTGTGCCGAAATATGGCCGTATTGCGCGAAACGCCTTCCTGTAACACAATGAAGAAGGGCATTGTGGTGTAAACAGATTAAGCTTATTTGGATTATTAACGCTAAACATTGCACGTTGTAAACGGTATGTATCATGAGCACAAATGCATAAGGCCTCACTTACGATTGCATTGCAAATTTTTGTCCTGCTAACAGAGCGGACTTAAACCACATTATTGGGCATGTTAGAACCGGCTCTTCTCCCCCGTAATCTTCGTAAAGCTTTAAGTAGCCGGGAGCTGCGGCGGGCTTCTATGCGCAGCTAGAACCGTGAACTTCAGGAGGCTTTTTCGAGTTGGGCTGAAGTACTAGACGAGGCCTACCGCGAGATAAGAAAACCTCCCTCACCTTGTCGCAGCCCCTTTCTTTTTAGGAGGCGATAAAATTAAGTTGTTACTCTCCTCCGTGAAGTGGCTCCCTTTTACATTTCGGTGCGTCGTGTCTGCCCCAGACAGGTCGCGCCATATATATTACTGAGATAGCGGGAAGGCATCGCATAGCAAAGCATTCAACTTCACGGATGGCCATCGTATGCAGGCTCTTTCAATTGCAAAAGTTAACGTGACTTCAAAGATTGTGGTGGCTGCGAGTTTACTCCCATTCCTCTAGTATGCATGCAGCACCTCACAATAAGAGAAAACTCTTTGCTATGGTGCTATGCTGTATGTTGACGTGGTGTGATGCTTAGTGACACAAGGCCAAGATGTGGCGAGAGAGTGCCATAACAGCTCACATAAAAATTCAGTGGACTTGTGACTCGATGTGGCATTGCTGTAAAGAGGCCTAGAAGTCGATAGCTGTAAATTGCTCAAATGTACAGTAATTAAAACTACCATAACTCTGGTAGGCGATTGAAAGGAGTATAGGGCGTGCAGTAAGGTTCAAATTATGCAACATGTAGTAAAAAATATATAGCGAGGGGCACATCAGCGCTCTCAGGTGCCTTGCGTACAAGCACGGCGCTATACTGTTGTTCGCCATTAGCCGGTCTCATTATTTCGCTCTCAAAGTTTATTTAAGGAACTTCTACGGTTGCAGGAATATTGGGATAAGTACGGCACTTTTGAGGGAACGATTATCTCAGTAGGTTTGCTTATTTTCGTCCCTGCATACTTCAGAATGGGTTACACATAACGACACTTTCATACGCTGGGAGAAGCACGCGACATCACGCCATTTTGGGGCAATAGGGACCTCAAGTGTGATTAGCGGCAGCATGCATGCGTTCAGTTAAGCCTTCGTGAGCACCTTAATTGAATTGACCTTTCTTTAAGGTGACCCTTACTTCATGTCGGTTACCAAAGTGACCTCCATGTTCCCACCGCTTGTCCTCGGCATTGCTTCGTGGATGCTGCTGGATATCCGAGGCCGGAAGTTGATGCTCCCATTCTCGAAATTTTCTATATAGTCGTGAAAGCGAATGCATTTGATAATCAGTGAAAATAGTTCGCGAGTTTGGTCTTAACAAAAAACTAGCACCTGTTGTAGTTCGTGACGCTGTACTTTTTTTCTGCATTACGAAACGTTTCGTTGACGCTGCTAAGCTTAATGCTAGCGTTTCTTATCCCTCGTTACGCTTTTATCGTGACATATCTGTGCAACTGGCTATTCGGTGTAAGTCGTGGGTTCGATCCCGGCCGCGGCGGACGCATTGCTGTGGCGGAGAAATTCTAGAGTCCCGTGTACTGTTTGATGTCACTGTATGATGAAGACCGGGCGGTGGAAATTTCCAAACACACAGATATTATTATTGTTCGGTGGTGGCTCCTGCTAGAGTTGCCAGGTTTGGCTACTTTTCTGGGATGGTGGCGGCAGAAAAGACAGTCTTGTCTACTTGGCTACGTTTAGATGCGAAGCATCTTATGGCGGAGTTCAAACCGGTGGTGGTGATGCGCTGCGTGACCACCGTTACTGCGCATGCGCAAACCCTCCCCACACACACCTCTTCTCCCCCCTATCCACTACCCCTCTCCCCTCCCCTCTCCAATCTCCCTTTACCCCCCGCTCCCCTCCCCACTTTCCCTTACGCCTCCCCCTCTCCCCTTCCCCCTCTCCACTTCCCATCCCCCTCTCCCATCCCCCTTCTCCCTTCCTCCCCTCTCACTCTCTCCACTCACCTCTGAAACGCGGGCTCTACATGCCGAAATGCTGCTTCGCATCGCCTCATGGTCCCCTTTAGCGGGAGATGGTGTGAGCTTTTCGCTGCTTTCTTGCTCACTCGACTTGAACCAAATTATCAATATCTGGTGACGTCGCAGCCACTAGGGTTCGATCTTGCGGTGTCAGAACTTGGTGGGCCAGGCGTGTTTTCAGCTCCGAAAGTCGAATTTGACACTTGAGTTACACAAATAAGAACGCTTTTGGATCTATGGCTAGCAGACGGGGAAAACTGCTCCATGGCGCCTCATTTTGAAGGCCACCCGTTGCTTACGCGTCTTTAAGCGGTAATTGTGTAAGTGAGCAGGACAGCCCAACCATGGAAACATGGAATGAAAGGACGGAAGTGAGCAGGACAATAGCGTCTAGGGCGCGCTGTACTCAATGACATTGTAAATCGCATAGCCGACAAACTTCTCCTGTCATTGTTTTATGCCTTGTGTCACCATGCGAGAAATGACTGCCAAGCTACATTTTATGCTTCAATTAAAAAAAACGATCATTTTTAGCGCATTCATGCCGTACTCGTTTTTATTTTCACCATAAGCATTACGTTTATTCTTTCTAAAAGCAGTCGCACAACACGGGTGGAAAATCTTTGTAACAGCGCAGCAATTCGTTATCCTGCAAGAAATGATTGTTAACGAGACACTGAACGAAATTTTTGCTGCCAAGATTTACAGCCAAATTGAAAGATTGGTTGGCGATATTGATAGACGAAACCTTGATTTCAGGCAGAAACTAGAGGAACTTAATAAATTTATTGCGTACTTCAGAGCGTGCCGCGTCTAGCGGCCGCGCCGTAGACTAGAGGAGGTGATGTTTGGTCACGTTTCAAGCACCGGAAATGGTCATGCCAACAATGCCAGCCGTCGCCCTCGTCTCTCAACCCGCTCAGCTCTAAGCGCGGTTCCCGGGACTACTACGAACGGCACCGGCAGTGCACAATGCTTCCAGCTGGGGTAAAACGCCTAAGTGGTGGGGCACGCCTCAGCGCCTTTGTGGAAGAGGAGAGTGAGTTGTAGAGGAGAGGTGGAGAAGGGGAAGAGGAGGACACGAACACGTGCACCCCGCATGCGCTTCGGTGAATTTGACATCACGGCTAGCGCTGGCGTGCAGCCGCCTCGCGCTAATAATCCGCCAAAAATACATGAAATAAACTCTGCTTATTGAACAGGTGCGTCTTCCGAATAGCATTTGAATGTTTCATCTACTTGGATGGTGTCGTCGTATTCGCCCCCAGATTTGAGGGATGCATCCGACGCCTTGGGAAAGTACTTCAAGCAATCATGACATCCGGACTCACCCTTAAGCTAGAAAAGTGCCTCTTCGCGTACGAGGAGCTCTTGTACTCGGGCCACGTGATTAGCAAGTCTGGAGTTCGCCCCGACCAAGCAACAACTGCTCATCGTATAATATGTGATGACGCCATCATGTGACGATAGGTAACGTGACGTCACAAGTTTTTGCGTTCTGGGCCGCGATGATGATGTCATATGGTGATGAAATCACAGAACGATGATTTTTGTACTACTCGTGTTGACGCCGCTGACGAGGGACGCTGACGCGGGACGCCGGTCATATTTCGCATTTCGTCAGGCATCTAATGTGTTCGCCTTGAAAGTGAAGAGCTATGCTAGAATTCACCTGATCCTGTCTTAACGATGAAAAAAAATCTCAGTAGTACGTGGCTCCTCTGAAATGGATGTAAGGCTATAAACACCACTAAAAATGAAAGACGAAGTCTGTATTGCAAGGAGACCGAGCACACAGCGTTAGCTTATTTGTTGTGATAACCAGGCTAACTATTTTTTTCAGCCGTAATTCAGCTCTGGTCTTAAGGAATCAAAATTAGACCACATGTGCTTTTCAGGATGTTACTCGTTATTTCGAAGCATTCAGCCAAGCTCAGAAGTACTGTGAGAAATTGTCAGATTTCCTACTAGGGAAACTTTCGCTGCAATTTCGTCACGTCAGCAGTGTTCTTGCTTTACGTGTTTCCGGAAGATTGGGCCATGATTGCATTCAGCACCTCGCTACTGGCAACAAAACCACCTTGCGCCTGTATGCCTTATCTTGTGTTCGTTCATGTTGTCCTCGCGGGAAAGTTTGCGTCCGCACACAGCACTCGCACAAGGCTTTTCGCCGGCGCAACTGATATAATGCATTTCAAAAATAGAAGGATACTTGAAGAACTTGCCGTATGCAGGGCACCGATGCCTTCCATTCATAATGTTGCCGTCCACGTGGATCTCGAGGTCGGCCGCACAGGTAAATTCCTCCATGCAGAAGGAGCACACCCAGGGTTTGTCATCGGCCGAGTTTCCTTGCGGTTGCTTCGATGCTTCGGCACTTCTTCCAGGCCGGCTGCAAGATGACGATTGAAAAACGTTTAGAAGTGTTCCAGCGAAGCTGTCCGTGGCTAGGGCGTGTCCTTCGCCCGCAGGCCACAACCAAAGAGGGTTTTGAAAAAAAAACACCCACAGATCCCGCGCATTGTGGGAATCGATGTCGCGCGAAGCAGTCAACGAGCAAGTCTTATGCAGCATGTTTGGTTTTTCTTCGAACTAAGGGCTACGATGTGCATCAATGTGTTCCACAATGAATGTGGACAATGTGGTCTTTGTGCACATTATGTCTATGAGGGCATGTCGAGGGTTTACTGTAGACACGCTGACTACACTGGCGCCTAAAGGGTAGCATCTGGCTTCATGTAACCTCGGCACTCACGTTCCAGCACTTACGTCAGTTTTATAGAAAAAAGCAACTCGTTATGCTGCTATGATCTGCATATCATCAGAAGCGGTGTTTGATGTATTCCTACGGAGTCGAGCAACGCTTGAATTGAGCTTGCTGAGTCACAGGAGTATATATTTAATATTCATTTACAGTGTTATGAAGACGAATGGCCAACACTGGAACCGCAGTTGACGTTGACCCAGCGTGTGTTTTTCAAAAGCACTTTCAAGCACTTGTGTGGCTCGTGGCAGAATGCTTGAGTGACACGCTGAATAGCTGGGTTCGATTCCAGCTCGAACCGATATTTTTATCCATTGAGTTTACTCCAATTTTTGCATCACTCACAATGCCGCCAATGCGGGCACCGGATTTCTCGCAACACCGGTTATCGTGTAAAAATTTTCGAAGTCTTTTCTCGCAGTTCCTGTCTCGCTATAGACTGAATCACCTGTGGTGCATAGCTGAACGGCAGGCAGGCAGGCAGAAATACGGACGGACGGACGGACGGACGGACAGACAGACAGACAGACAGACAGACAGACAGACAGACAGACAGACAGACAGACAGACAGACAGACAGACAGACAGACAGACAGACAGACAGACGACAGACAGAACAGGACAAGACAGACAGGACAGACAGACAGACAGACAGACAGACAGGACAGACAGACAGACAGGACAGACAGACAGACAGGACGAGACAGACAGCAGACAGACAGACAGACGGACAGACAGACAGACAGAAGCAGAAGACAGCAGACAGACAGACAGACAGACAGACAGACAGAAGACAGGACAGACAGACAGACAGACAGACAGACAGACAGACAGGACAGACAGACAGAAGACAGACAGACAGACAGACAGACAGACAGAACAGACAGACAGGACAGGCAGGCAGGCAGGCAGACAGGCAGGCAGACAGACTAGACAGACACATTTGTCTCAGAAAATTGGCCTTTCGGGTGGTGCCATTCATCAAGCGCTTTTGCCCGCTTGATTTAAACGCTAGGCTAATTATAAAAGACCAAATCGTTGTTCCCGACGAAAGTAATCTATTGCAATGAGTATTGATCACTTGATCGCCAATTTAACTCGCCTATACTTTCAGGCTTCTTAAGGAAACTTGTAACACAAAAGCACGCGTCGAGCACTATATGTTGCAAAAGATTACTAATTTAAAACTGGTAGGTCGTGTCAAGAATTTTCTGATTTTTCTCCAGTACACGACAAAGCTTTACCTTGCCTCTGGTAAGGTGGTGGATTCTTGGTTTCAGTTTCGAGGCATAAGTTCCCCTTAAAACGTACGTGGCACAGGTATTGGCCGAATCCCACTACTTACTGCTGGTCCAGTAAAAATAAAGCAGGGAGCACAGGGGCGGCAAGCAGTACTTAAGATAGCGCGCGAAACGCCGAGAGCATGCCCAAACTAGACGACTCATGTCGGGACAAAGAGAGGCACGCTGCTCAAATGGAAGACTTTAAAGGAACGTACGCTGATTTCAAGAAATACTGTCAGGACGGAGTTTTGGGATTTAGCTGCAGAGGGAGTGATCGGCTACTGTTAAAATATATGTGTCACATATGATGTAAGCTAAATGAATTCGCTTGTATTCCATCATTACCGAGCGGACTACCAGCTCACTTTTTTGTCTGCCCAGTAACGCTTGGTTTTGCAGGACCATCGTCGTTTAAGCCCGACCCTTTCCGCAGCAAAGACGTTTTCCTTCTTATCTGACATTTCCTGATTAAGGGACGACGTCTGGGTGAAATCTGTGCAATGTGACGTCACCTCGAGCCTACTAGAGAAAGCAATCAACGACGCGTTGTGTTTTTTTAAGTTATTTGTTGTAACCGGTACAAACAGCACGAAAATTTTATCACGCCTGCGCAAAAGCGTGGCTTCGTTTTTCCCTGAACAGATGACTAAAGCCGGCTAGAGGACAAAAATAAACTCCACTGAAATGGCAGCGACACACATGGCCTATTTGCCAGTCCGTACAACTAATAACAATAGTTCTTGGTGTTCGAAGTCCCAAAACCACGATATGATTATGAATGCGCTGTAGTAGAGGGCTCTGGAAATTTCGACCACTTTGGTGTCCTTAGCATGCCCCTAAGTCTAAGCACACTGGTGCTCTTTGCATTTAGCAACCATAGAAATGCAGCCGTCGTTGTCGGGAATCCAACCCGCGCCCTCGAGAGAAGCAGCGCGACACTTTTGTGCTAAGCTACCATGGCGAGTGTTACCGCCCCCCAATTGTTTTTCCGTGGCAACATTCGTTTTACTCTTACAGCTACCAGGCTAATGTTTTCGCTGATCCATGCAAGGAAGCCGAAAAGTGTTAAAGAATTATCAGTGCGGCGAGACCCGGATAATATTTTTAAGGAACGTATGCCACAGTCTTAATTGCAGGTTCCTTTTGTACGTATCTGCTTTAACGCAGAAAAACTCACCGGGAAAGGTCTAATGGAACATCCTGGAAAAAGTCCAACGAAGCATTCTGTGAAAGTGCGCGTCTCCTGCTCGGTGCTATGTCGTGGTAGAGAAATTCAGGAGGCCTGTTTCCGTCGTTTCTTCCGTCGGCCATGTCTGATGCTGCGACTGGGCAGTACTGACGTCTCTTACTAACAGCGTCTTGCCGAGCCCCAGTGCATGCGCATGCCTTTTGCTGAAAGAGGCACGGAACGAATTGTGCGCACGAAATCCTAGCCTAACACTGGTTATCTAAAATAAAAACGAGATGGCAGAGTGTGCCACTGTTCAAACACTAAGCATGTGCTCTAAGCGTCATGACTAGCTTATTTCCTTGCAGATTGAGTTTGATGCAGATTGATTGATACCCTGCACAAGAAGTATGGCAACCTTGTAGCCATTCTTTCCGAACACCTTTCAACGCCTTGTATGCGGTGAAGCTTTATACAGTGAGACCTGTTACACATAACAGTGCACATGCCCCCCTATCTTTGCTATAATTTACTTGAACATTAGAAATGTCTTTATCTCAGGCAAGAAAGAAAAAAAGACAAAGACTTAGGCAGATCCCACGTACCGTGGGAATCGATGTTATGCGAAGCATGCGCGGGAAAGTGACTGTGGCGTAATTTTTCACATTGAGCGAAACGTGACGCCATGACTGTAGTGACATGTGCAAATGGAATCCGCACGCAGATATGTTGAAGAATCGGACATGTGTTATATAACCAGGTTACAGTTGTGCAACGATGCCAACAGCCACATTGATGTTATCAACACCAGACGCGGTAAGCTGATATGTAGTGCTTATATTCTTCCATACTGGATAGCACGAATTCGAACAGGACAAAGAAGAAACATAGATGTACAGGACAGGCGGTTCTCGCAACTAATCTGTAGTCAGAAATATTCTATAGAGATATACACAGCCGAGTGGCACGCGCAGGCGCACTGCACGTACGTTACAGTCACAGTTGCAGTTGTTACAGTTGTTATGCTTGTACTTGTACATCAAAATGGACGATGCATGCACGTTTTGCGAACTCGCGTGCATATGTGGAAGAGGTTCTTGACAGTTCTTGAACAAGGTCACCATCATTGTGATCAGTCAGCACCAGCAGCTGTACAGGACTTGTTATCGGATCCGCTCGTAATCGCGGCTACAAGGGGTCTAAGTATAGTGAAGTGCAAGGTATAGTACAGCTGGTGGAAATCGTGGATGCCTTTTACGAAGAAATGATCTGTGATACCACGGTTTTTGCGTAATCCACGGTTTCTGATGCCACGGTTTTTGCGTAATCCACGTCGTCCACGTTGCGGACCACACGGACGAGTGGATGGTAGTCGAGCGTCTACAGGGGTGTTCTGTCTTCAGCTCCCTCAATTTCTAGCGTGAGCCGAAGTGGTGTGACGCTTACGGTACTCGGCTGCTGAGCCGAAGGTCGCGAGTTCGATCCCGGCCGCGGGGGTTGCATTTCGATGGAGGCGAAAGGATAAAGGCCCGTGTACTGTACGATGTCAGTGCACGTTAAAGAACACTGGTTAAAGAAAACTGGAGCAATGGTGAAAATTTCCGGAGCCCTCCACTACGGCATCTCTCATAATCACATCTTGGTGTTGGGACGTACAACACCAACAATTCTTATTATTTTAACTTTCCTCGCTAGTGAATGTGTATGTTCGTGGTTGCTGTGTTGATTGAGATTCTGTTATCACCTGTGGCACATACCCGCATAACATGAACTCTGGTATGCAGGTATGTGCCACACGTGTTTGAGAGAAAGGGTTTCATGACGTACGCGACAGGTATTTTGCGTTACTCATGTCATGACTAGTGAATCGTGTTCGTCATACACTGATGCTCTGCTATGCGTATTGTGCTATATCACAACCTATGTAGATGACCAGAAGAGCGCCCAGTTGTAGGCGGCCAGATAGATACATAGATGGATACGTAGATAGAAACGGCCAAAGTGCCTGAGGTTCGCTAAGAAATGCTTCGCATTTAAAAAACTTTGAAGTCCCTTCGAACATGTGCAAGGACACCGTCACGGAAATCGAAAATTATGCAGAATTTTTTTTAGCTGAGAAGCACTGCTGGCACTCATTTGTTCACAATATTAAGACGAAAGTGTTTTATGCCGGTGTCCACCACGGCTCCACTGACGTATTTCCGTCGCGGATATGACGTTGTAAAACATAAAGACTAACAGTTGGCGAAGAAAAAAACTAAAATGAAAAAGTTCCGTCACCGGGAGTCGAACTTAGGACCCCTCGCTCCGCAGCGCGGGGGGCGCGAAACGATTCGGCCACAGACCGCACGTTCTTTGTCATGCTTACGGCGAGCTATTTATAGGACACCATTTGCGGGTGGCGGTACTCGGAGATCAGTGGTTCATCGGCGTGTTTTCGTTATCACTAGAGAGACGGCGCGAAGGGCTCGAAAAGCGCGCTATAAAGGTCGTCGCCCCACGCGCATGAGCGCGCGCCTCTACAGGACGTGGTCGATCGTGCGCGGGTTTATCTCGTGATCGCGGTGGTTTGTACGTCTTGTGCTCTCACCGCAAGTTTGCGTTGAGAGCACGAAGATCACTTCGCTCACTGCAGCGGCCACTTTTGCGAAAGGAGCGCGCTGCTCACACAGAAATAAGTTACAACTGTCACAGTTAGTTCGCGCTCTTCCTGTGTATGTTCGTTCCGTGCGCCCTTTCTGCTTGAGCAGCGCGTTGCAAGTTTCGAGCTGCTTGCCGTTCTTTGCGTGACATTACAATTTGTTGCTGTAGCATTCATTCTTCGCGCTTGGGGCAAAAGAATGCACAACAAACGCTCAACTACGTCTGTGAAGACGCGTTTCACTTTCGTGTTGTACTGATTCCTATGGCAGAGGGATCAGCCATGCTTTTTTTTTTTATCGCGTAGAGTACGGTGTCGTAGGGAGTGATTGCGAAGAGGGGGAGTTTCCGATGCCATGGATTGCTCCGAAGATGACATGGATCACGAACGTGCTCGCAAGCCGTGTGTAAGCATCAGTGTCAGCGAAGACAAGTAACCGTTAACAATGATAACTGCTGGGGTTTTACGTTCCAAAGCCACGATATGATTATGAGGTACGCCGTATTAGAGGGCTTCATATTTTCTTGCACTGGGGGTTCTTCAACATGCACTTGAATCTAAGTACACGGGCCTCTAACATTTTCGCAATGCCTCCCGAAAGCCGCGAGAGGGTTCGAACCCGCCACTTTCGGGTCAAAATCCGTGCACCGTAACTAGATTATTACCGTGGCGGCTCACAATAAAATGAGGACTCAACGTGAACACCGCAATATGCTTAATGATTTTACATGTTTGTGCGTCTGGTCTACTTTAATACCTTTTTTAAGAGCAAGCTGTTGCAAGATTTTACTTGTAATGTATGTGGAAATGGTTCTCTCTGGCATAAAACTGTAGTACATTTATTTTAATACTCGTTTACTGAAGCTTCTAACGTACAAGGCGGCAACGAAAACCGCCGCGAAATGTAATCGCTTTTTTTGCTAGATAATTGTCTCACGATGCCGCACAGACTGCTCTTCGTCAACGCGTGTCGTGTGCCGGCAATCGCATCTCATGACCCCGTGTTCTCGAACTTTCCTTCAATCAGCGCTTCACCTTGAGTTGAGAAAGTCGATGGGAGCACCGTCTTAAGCCAGAACAAGTCGCTGCATATCAACGATAATCTGGAGCGATACTTGAGAAGCGCGGCGTCATTCTCGGTCGAGTAGCGGCGCTGTGCTCAACTCGGTCAAGTGACGGACGAACTCCAAGTCGAGGCTTGTTTAATAACGCGAGGCTTCGCCGACTTGCTTGACGCAGCGTGATTCGGGACGCTACTCCGAGCTTGAACACTGACCCCCGTATTCACAAACGCTCCTCGACTCGACCCTTCACTCGAAACGCTCCTTGAGGGCCGTTTTCCGATTCGCAAATCGCCCTGCACTCGAAACGCACCTCGACTTGAGGAAATCTCGAGTGTTTCACTTGAGATTGTCAAGGTAGCGCGGGAGCTACCTTGAATCGTTCCTTGAGTGAAGTTTCGGCGTCAGCGCGTGGCCTCCGAGATAGCGGGCCGCGCGCTCGCCATTTCGGAGGCCATGGTCAGCGTGGCTTCCATGCGGTGCGTCGCTCACTTGTTCTGCATTTCCCGATGGATCAAGCTGCCGCCCTGCTGCTGCCGTTTTGCTTTCGACAGTGAAGGTGCGCATTTACTATGGCGCTGTCTTCGAGTGGTTCGGCAACGGCTCAGGTATACTGTGGCTGCTGTGGCTCCGAGAGAGGCGGGCATGATGTCAAGAGGACTGCGCTCTTGTGCCGTGATGTGTTGCATTCCGTGCATGAGCCAATGGATTACATGCTTTCGGATAATCATCGTGCGAGTGTTCCAAGTCTTACTATGGTCGCCAGTGCTTAATGTGTATTTCGTTGAAGACCTTACGCCGCATCAGTCAAGCCCGGTGCGAAAGACTGCGCGATAGCGAAAGGAAGTGAAAGA
>NC_051184.2:59673126-59694411 GCF_013339695.2 Rhipicephalus sanguineus | reverse complement strand
AAGCAACACCCATTCTTTTAGACTTAGAATAGCGTTAGCTTATAAATAGCAATGCTTTTACGCACAGGGCGAAATATATCCAGCCAACGCTTCCTGTAGAAAGATGCTTGCCGCGTTCTCCAAAAAGCACCTTGATTACCCTTTCCCTTTTTCGTCTTTTTATAACGGAGGCGGTAGCTAGCGATCCTTGCGGTGGCCGCCTGCAACACACATACATGCCTGCGCACTACACCACAATACCATTGATGGCAAGAGGGGAGAAGGGGGCGCTATCTCAAAAAGCGACCAAATCTCAAGTCAGGGTGGCTAGATGGTTTAGTGAGCGACGGCGCAGGCATCTTTCTAGAGGATGCGTTGATCCGGCGCAGGTGAGTGTGAGTAAACGATATTTCAATGTCTAGAGTTTGAATCACGTTATTTTCCGGAGTTCGTAAACCTGCGTTTCTTCCTACTTGTTGATCTCTAAACAGCTTCGCAACAGTCGGAACCCTTTGGGTGTAATTATCGCAGTCGATAAATTATCGACAAAACAGTTCAGGTGAAATTATCGCAGTCGCTAGGTGTCCGTCCAAATGTTACATATTTTTGCTGAGAATTTCGCACACGTGTTCTTGCGACTGAGACCCTGTCGGTACTACCGAAGAGACTTCAATTAGGTGCAGTTGTCACCCGTCGCCAAATGCGAACCTCGAACGATGTAGAAGGACCTTGAGTCCTCAGCAAATGTACGTTCACTGCATGTGACATCTGAGCACTTCCACAGGACCTTCTACTGAAATTCTACGGAGAGCTATCAAAAGAAGCTCATCGTTAGAGACGCTTATACAGTTGCCAACATTAGGTCAACACTTTCCTTTCAGTGTCTACATATGCGACCGCGACTGAAAGTAGCGGCCTTCCAGTGCCGGCGTCCAGTGGTGGCGCCTGCCATTCAATCCCAAGCACAAGTCGCGGAAACATCGAGGAAATCATACAGGAATACGACGGAAGGTGGGCCCAAATGTCCAGTAGTCCTCTTCACTGGGGCAACTCATGGCGCACAGAATGGCGTCTGCTGTTTTTCCGCATACATTCCTATTGATTGGCAACCCAATTATTCCAATGGCAATGCATTAGCTGGACCTTTCAGCGTACATCGTTTAGGTCTCAAATTATTGTCTAAATACGCGAAGACTCAGAAATTCCTTAACACCCAAGTTATGTCGCATTGATGAGCATTGCCGCGTTTAACGAAGAAACTAAATAATATGAATTCTATTGAACAAAGTAATGATAAATCCTTGAAAAGGGAATGTAGCTGGAGACAACGTTTCGACAAGTGGTCTTCAACGCAACTTGTTGTCATTGCATTGACTACAATTGGGGAGAATTTTTTATTGTCAATAACAACAGAAACAGACCTTGTTTAAAAGATTCCTAATTTACCATTACTGCCAAGGCAGGAGTAGTCCCGAAAATGACTAAAACCTATTCTTGTTTCGGCAAAATAGGCTTTTTTAGTTAATATATTTTCACCAAATCCCCCTTCTGATACACCCAGTTCGTCACGGCGGCCTCTACCCCCAACTCCACTTTCGTAGTTCCCCTTCTCCTCTCCCTTGTGGAGGAAAGGGAACGAAGCTTGTACACACGAGCGCTAAGGAAATCAGTTCCAGCCTTGAAGAAAACAAAACAAGTTCACTTGCCAAAACATTGGCTCGAGCACCCACCCCCTGTTTACGGATTTCTTCACAGTGACTGCACGAGCTAGTCGGTAGCCGTAAAAAAGCTAGTGAATCACAATAACCAAACTAGAGTTGTTTTTTTGCTATTTTGCTCTTATGTGCGGTGCATTCCCATATCAAGTTGATTCAAATAGTGAACCACATATGAGACTTAAGTACACGCATTGCACGGCATTGTCCACCTACACTAATTAATATCCGCTAACTATTAAAGTAATTACGATTGTAAGTACACATAACAGTAACGTACCAAAAGGCATGATCAGATCACACACGAGAACACACTCACGCGCACACCGAATATCAAGATTTTACTTACCCGATATCTACCCAACAACACCATGAAGGTTATTTATGCTGATAGCACACTGTGTACACGCCAGCAGCCATAGAATATATAACAATGTACCCTGAGTTTTACGAACTATCTTGTCCCCTTCTATTTCAATACATGTTTGCCATCACGCACCCTGAAACTGTTATTGCAACGAAATCAAGAAAATTTAATCTTGTCAAAATTTTACCTAAGACAGCCTCAGTTACGGCACATTACACTACGGCATCAACGGAGCATCTGGCAACATAAGTGGCTCAGTAGTTACCTAATTA
Source organism: Rhipicephalus sanguineus (assembly GCF_013339695.2). Lineage (NCBI taxonomy): Eukaryota > Metazoa > Arthropoda > Arachnida > Ixodida > Ixodidae > Rhipicephalus > Rhipicephalus sanguineus. The sequence goes on along the minus strand of NC_051184.2, from coordinate 59,692,078 downwards.
AACACACTAAGTAACGGCAAAATTTACTAGCTTTCCTATCTGCTGGCTAGCAAAGGGGAGTCGCACAGGCACTAAAATACGCTCGAAATTTTTAAATACATGTATTTACTGTTAACTTTTTTATTATATAAATCTAGGCATTACTAAATAAATCAAGACAAATTGTTTGTTTCGATAGTACTCAGATTTTTATCTTTTCCTCAGCGTTTAGTACCTCAGGAAACCTAATGCGCCAATCTTCAATAGTTGCTGAATATGGCAAATCATCGATAAATAGAAATTGCAGAAGTTAGCACTTAAGTTATACAAGCAGTGCTAAGGAAAGGGGGAATGAAAGAGAGGAGAAAGAGAAGATACAAAAAAGAGGAAAAGAAACAAAAAATAAAATGAAAGTAAATAGCCACATCATTCAAAGCCTGTCGCTAAGCCCGGAGGTCCCTAAAAAGCGTCAGAACGCTATCAATGAGTTCTGTGCTCAGTATGGACTGGCCCGCTGTACCAGGACCCTTTGATCGGACAAAGAGCGATAATCAACTCTGTATTCCGTATTGGAACGTTCGTTTCTGGGCGCACTGAATCGGGGACTCGTAGAGCGCTGCAGTTATTGCATGCAGTGTTGTTGGTCAATTCGATCCCAAAGCAGTAGGTATTAGTGAAGGTGACGCCAGGCCACAGGCGGCACGGAAGCGTCTCATGAGCCAGGGCCTCCTCTATAGATAGAGTAGGCACAGCCTCAGCTCAAGATATTCCTGACGGAAGACTGAGCGGGACATGGGGATTCAAGGTAGCTGTGGTAGACGAACGTTGGTGAATAACGCCTAGTTCCACTGTTGAAGCGTGGCATCACGTAACAACAAAACATGATGCTCATTGAAGCCATATTCTGTTCGCCAAGCTCTTTGTCAAGAAAAACATGACGCTGTCTTCAAAAATATTTAGTTTCGCTTAAAGGCGAAGCAGTGAATGCGATAGCAGCAAATTGTAACGTATACGAAGTATAAGGCTGGCAGCTAGCTATATTGGATCCGACCTGGCCTAACTCAAGAAAATTCTGGTTTAAGGGAAAGCGGCCGCGCCATATAACCGAAGGGGTTTTCGTGCTGCCAGTTCTGTAAACGCGAACTAAGCGTTGAGAGCACAGCAAGGTTAGGAGCTGTCTCCGAATGTCTCTAGATGTCTGTAGACAACGCAGCTCCCATTCTCTCCCCCCCCCCCTTTCTCCTGGTGTCCCTTCATGTACCTTACGAAAGACGGGCGGGGCGTTTCCTCTCTCCTTGAGAAGCAATCGACGGCAGGCCTCGCACGCGGGGTGATGTTATCACATGTGCCCTCCGTACGACGTAGATTGCCGGCTAGCTTCGTCTTAGCTTCCGCCGTGTTCATTGTCAGCGTTCGATTGTGGGTGGAACATTCGATACGCAGGGTGATGTTGTCATTTTAGACTTTATACGAAAAATGACGGCAACGGCGATGGCAGAAACACGTAGTGTTCATATAATTGCTATCGCGATATAAAAAGCAATCAATGCACCTATTATACATTCTATTATCCTGTCACTTGCAGTGGTGATAGGGCCTCCACGCAAAGGAAACAGCGCAAGGACGGTGTCCGTGGAGAAGTCAACCACGTCAAGAAACCACAATGGGAAAAACCCCACATGTGCGAGATATGCGAGAAATCATTTAGATGGAACTGTGAACTCGTGCGACATCGTCTTATTCATAAGGGCGAAAAGCCTTATCGTTGTGACATATGTGCTAAATTGTTCACCGCCCGGTCCACTCTCGTGGCACATCAAAGCACTCATTCAGATGAGAAACCCTACCGATGCGACATATGCGGAAAATCATTTGCACGGAGCGCTTATTTCGTGCGACATCGCCGTGTTCATACGGGCGAAAAACCCTATCGTTGCGACTTATGTGCTACATCATTTTCGAATCCCTCCAATCTCACGAGGCATCGCCGTATTCATTGAGGCGAGATACCCTACTTATGCGCGACAAGCACTCAATCCTTTGCCCACTCGGGAAATTTTCGCAGGCATGAACGCACGCATACAGGCGAGAAGTCGTTTAAATACGAAATATTTGGTCAGTCATTCCCGACGTGGTACTCACTTAAGATGCCTCAACGCGTGCACTGAGACCGAAATCTCTGAAAGCGTCGTCCCCCCCCCTTCCTCCCCCACAAAAAAAGAATCATAATCACTTCGAGCAGTCACGTACGAATGAGTAACTTCACTGTCATATAGGCGTGTACCTTTCACTAGCGAAATAAGTGTGGAATCAACCACGAACACACACAATAAATGTCTATGCGTGTGCCCCTTAACGAGGTGAATGAACCGCCATCGCGGTCTGCACACTGCGCACTCCAGTCTTTCTTTTTTAAACGAACGATACTGTCAACTAACATGTTCGCTGACTTTTTATGCGCGGTTAGTGCAGCAATGTTTTTAAGCGTTTTCTTAACTTACCTCTTACCTTGTGTGTCATGCATACGCGTACTGTAGCAGCAGGGAATCATGCGTGTATAAGTAAGTTTTATAGCTCAACTTTTACCTCAAGACGTGAGGAAGAAGCAGTGCACAACAAACAATACCGCCTTTCTTTCTTGAAAACAAAACAAAAACCGAATAAAACCACGCGTGTCACAAGCCGGCTTCTCGTCTCGGGGAAAACGGCTGTATGAGACGCACGCAGTAAAGCAATTTTGACTGGTTTGTGGACATCACGGGAATAAACGTCATCACCACAAGTAATTAGAGTGGTCTAATGCAAAAAGAATTTTTGAGATTAATTGCAGTGTTTCCTGTTCGGACACCTAGCTGTGTTCATAGACGTAGCCATACCAAAAATGCCTCTAGGCAAACTCTAATTGACTGCACTTGTGTGTTGTGAGAAACAAAGTTGAAATATCCGCACAGAAACCTCTGTTAGCTGTAATTACCAATTGCTGCTGTGAAGTTTGTTTTGTGTGAATTCGATCGTCTGTCATAACTATCGACGTACATGTGTGACATGCATGACCTTCTTACTCATGCTAAGAAACAGGACGTGCAAACACAGACACGAGAAAAGTCAAGACACCAGAAACGCCGAGGTGCACTCTTGTTGACGCTTTTTTTTCTCGTTTTTTAGGAGCTTGCTCCTTATGCTCGCCCTTGTCCGTTGTCGACGTGTACACTACTTCCCATTGCTCCCACCAGAGGCGCAGCTGCGCTCACCGGTGATTTCAAGAATGCTCACTAGATGGCACGCCGCCGCTCAAGGCGGCGCACACCACGCTCGCCGCATGCGCTAGTTAGGTAGGTGGCCGCTAGAAGGCCGTGCTTCTCGTTTGGCGCTCGCGTTTGGCGCGCTTGCTTTCTCTTCGCCGGGAGCTCACTCAGTCAACAGAGGGCCAGGCCTCTCGTTTGGCGCGCTTCAGTCCTCTTCGCCGGGAGTTGACTCAGTGAACACTCTTCGTTGCCGCTCCGCAGCATGAACACGCCAGCCAAGGCAGTAACGCGGCGGGCTCGCCGCCAAGACCCTGCGGTGAGAGGCTGGGGGACCGAATCGAAGAGGGCTAATGTATTTATAACAATTTTGTCAAGTCTATATATGATAGAAGAGGAATGTGTACGGAGGATTCGCGGGTTACCCGATTATCTCAGAGCAAGCTCCTCTAACATTGTTCATTTCGTGGATATGGCAGTGATTTTTTTTATTTTTTTATTCCTTCATATTGGGAAATTTACTGATGAGAGTTATGATGGAAATCAAGGTTCGAACGTGCATTCAAATGGGGGTCTGCAAAAGTTTTTTATCTTCGTTTGATCTTGGGAAGGATATCTGGTAAGGCTTAAAGGAGCGTCTTTTACAGCTTTGCCAATCGTCTCTTGTGACACAGTTTTATCGCTAGAACCTTAAATTTATTTTCTTCGTTACGGTGAGCAATGATCCGCGCAAGCGAAATACACCTTAAGCATTGTCTTAAGGTATAATTACGGCAAAGCTTTAGCTTCCCCGAATGTTCATCGATGATGAAGAAACCTATGGCGAAGTCTGTTTGCCTTTACTCTGGAAGACTTAAATCACGTACTCTGCGACTCTTCGCGCTAAGACGCCGAACGACATATTCTGAAGGCAGCACTTCATTTGCAACGCGGCTCGAGCTTGGATCTACGCCACCTCCTAGGCCCGTGGCAAGACAGCGTCTGTGCGATGCGCAACACGAAAGCGCTGTTAGTGTCTTGAGGAACACTCGACTTGTCGAAAGTTTGTTAATGACTATTTCATGTATAAATGTGCGTTTGTGACTGTACGTACTATTTTCGTGTGTATGTTTGTGTACACCACAGTCGTCAGCCGACACTCGGAGTAGCAAGCCAGGCGATAAACCAGGCTAACATCTCCGGGAACTTCATTAACGATTATTATCTCTCTACCTCATATTTTACATGGAGCGACGAAGTCCTAATGACTACAATAGCGGCTGTGGGAAACGAAGGACGGGGACATAAAATTGTCGCCTACTTTGTTATCGTTTAAATACGAATAAAAGAATTTGTCTGATCAACTTTATTTAGCCATGATTTAGCCATGATTGTGGATTTACCTTGCTCCTTTGCTTTTGACGTGCGTCCACACAGTTTATTAAATTTTTGCGGATGTGAATGTATTTTTTGCTTTGTATTAGACTGTATTTTGGTAGAACATCTACCTTGTGTCCAGGTGCTGTCACTGACTTTGGGAGCCTTGTCTGTATATCAGTTGTACTATATTGTTAATAATGAAAATAAAGTGAAACTGAGAAATGTTTAATAAACTGCTGTTTTTGCCGCCTGCACCAGGTGGTGTAGCAGGTACAGCTAAAACACGCTCTGACGTAACCCAACTTTAGGAAATTCTCGATCTAACGAAGAAATTTCCGTTCCACGGCAGGTACCCACATGATTCAAGGTTGTCATCCACTCGAATTAACGAAGCTTTCGTGGCACTAAACTCGATCTAACGAATTCTTTCTGGAAATAAGCAAAAACGCAGCGATTTCTCTCAGATTTTCCTACAGATGGCTTTCCTTCGAGCGTGCTCTGTAAGGTGAGACCTTGGATTCTCGTCCAAATACGCGGACACTGAGCAACCCCTTTGCAGGAAATTATATCGCATTGATCAGTATTGCCGCATTTAACGAAAAAACCAAATGTCATGAATTCTAGTGAATAAAGTAAAGATAAACCCTTGAACAGGGGATGTCACTAGAGCCAATGTCTCGACAAGTGGGCTTCTTTGAGGCAAACATTGTCACTGTTCCTCAAGTTGTAGGGAATTTAATTGTGCTTGTCAAAAATAACAAACAGACATTGTTTTGAATATTCCCAATTTAACATTATCGGCGACGCAGTTTCGGTCGCGGAAAGGGCTAAAACTTATTTCTTCGGCAAAGCAGGCCGTTTCAGTGTATGTATTTTCTCGTACAACAGCAGACTCCCAGGCCTTATCCCCAAGACTATTAACCCTTTCCGACGCCACCTATGAAGAACTGTCTGTAAATGCCCCAAGTCTATGCGATTTTTCAAGGCACTCCGACGTTCTATTGTAACAAAAATAATGTCGTAACACGCTAATTTATGCGTGTTATAGTAATCATTTCTAATTGGTAATTAAATATCTGTTTATCCTGAAGCTATTCATGCCTTGTTTTTGCATAAACAGAATCAAATCTCAGGCTAGAAATACAGTGCGGATTCGTTTTCCGTTATGTCAATATTGTGCAAAGAAAAATTATACTTTATACGTGGCTCGCGGGAAGCGGCACGTCGAACGACTCGTCGACCGTGGTAGTACCTTCAGAAAAGTAATCGTATGCAGCAGCACACTGGAAAATGAGGTTAAGTGAGGACAAATTTATCATGCATGAGGTTCAATTCATCCAAACCTCAATGTATCTGGCTGTTCCGTAGCCCCTAGTCGATACAAACAGCAAATACAAATGGTGTACACAATTGTGTACATAGCGTCTCAAAGGCTTAAATATGAATCTGAGGATGAGCGAAAATGCTCTGTCATGTTTTGACCGAGAAATTGCTGCTGCTCCTTGCTGAAGGCTCTATCCGACCGCCAGCCCTGAGCCCACTAATAGAAATATTTACTCCTAAAATGCCGCGTCAGCGGCAATTTCCAGGATAGTGTATTTGCATGAAAGGAAAGCGTGAGCTACTGAGATTATGTGCGAATATATGCAATGGAAGCATTTTAAAATGACGCCATGACTTCTTAAACTGCACGGTAGAATACATCTACAGTGGACAAAACTGATGTAGTGTGCCGCTAACGTGTTGGTAGGGCTTGTACATATACACATAATCACAGCCTTAATTTGCGACAGTGCCCTGAAGGCACTCCAGTGGAATTGCTCGTTTGCTCTTTATTTCTTCTAATTAATATTTTTGTTACGCATTGTAGTATGCTTTAATAAATTTTGTGAGGTGACTAAGTTTTCTACGTAAGTCGTGCGTTGATGCACATCACGAGATTTCCTGAGAAGTTTTTGGCGGTAACGGGAAGCAGTAAAATTTCGCAAGCGTACAGAAGATCAACGGGGCATGAAGAGCTTCACAGTACGTTTTGTTGCGTACTACAGAAGCCAGCACTCATCAACGACGGAAAAGCACACACTTTGGTTGCCTGTCTTGCAGTACAGTAAAGTGCCATATTTTTTAATGTGTTTTCACTGCGAGATTAAAGATAGCCATCTACACACGCTAAATTTGGTTCCGTTATGAAATAATTTAACGTATTATTGCAAGAAGCATGCCATAATACATTATGGTGCCTTTGTGAGGATATGCTCAGGTAAGAGCTCAAGCTCAGCTAAGATGAGCTATCAATATTAGTCGTGCAAATGTCGGATATAAGTAAGTAGCAAAGAAAGCGCTTAGTAAGCCCTCTCCATTACTGCTACGCCACGCGGACTTATTCAGTGCCTGCAGCTACACGTCCGGCAGCACAACTCGAGACTTTAATCTCAATACTTCTCACAAGACACACAAGAATTCTGTTTGAACTATCAAACTGTATGTACCGTCTTTCCCTTTGAGTTGCACTGTACAAGTGCGCATTGCTCAACCAATCAAGAACGAGGATTTGTGTACATGTGATCAGAAGGACAGCAGTGTTTTTTTTTTTCAACGTTCAACGTCCCCGGCCATCAAATGCACAAGTCTTATATTTTTCCTGAACAAAGCAAATGATGGATGAATACAAGTTCCCGATGCACAGGAGCAAGTTTGAGCGAATCGGCTTGCCATTAAAGCTATAACCTGTTCGCAAACCTTTATATCGAGAAAAAAGAAGATGCTGAACTTCCCAAAAACAATCTGTGTGCCGTACTAAATACTGTTGTCTGGTCTCTCGCAGGATTGGTACTGTCTCGACACAAGCGGGAAAGCACAACGATATCAGCGGTATCTACAGCCACGTAAACCATGGCATGATAACATCAGGGGAACGAAGCCACATGTGGGAATTATGCGGTAATTCATTTAAAAATAACCAAAATCTCGCGACACATCGCCGCACGCATACAGGCGAGAAGCCCTTCAAGTGCACGACATGCACAATGTCTTTCATACAGAAAGGAAATCTTCGCGTACATGAACGAACTCATACGCGTGAGAAGCCCTTCAAGTGCAAGACATGCACAAAATCTTCCACACAGAAAGGAAATCTTCGCGTACATGAACGCACTCATACGCGTGAGAAGCCCTTCAAGTGCAAGACATGCACAAAGTCCTTCACACAGCAAGAACATCTTCGTGTAGATGAACGTACCCATACGGGCGAGAGGCCTTATAAATGCAAGATGTGTCAGTATTCATCAACCACCTCGTCAGATCTTAAAAGGCATCAACGCACGCACAGAAGCAAGAAACCGTGAGCCTGCCAGAAATAGAACACGATCACTTACACAGGCGATGCATCAAAGAGCAACTCCACATTCACGTGGCTCTGTATCCCTTCTCTGGTGAAGTGTGCAATCGTTCATTCGCGTAGAAAAAAAAAAGCTTTAATACCAAACCATCGTTGAACATGAGTGCTGAATTTCTACGCGCTATATTTAGACCATATTTTTAGAAATTTAACTTCCCCCATACCTAACGACAACCACACATGGGCACCTCCATGTTCGCATGGATGTGTATCCCTTTCACCACCGAAATGTGCAATCAGTCATTCGAGTACAATAGAATGTTGGGATACGGAACCTTCGGTCAATATAAGTGCTCATTTCGACGTACTATTTGGCTAGGTGACGTTTTTATATATGTAAGGAGCCTCACACCTCGACAAGCACACCTGGGCTTGTTGGGCTTGTAGGTCAGTCGTATAGGTCAACGTTTACTTCAAGACGTTAGAGAAAAGCAATGCAATACAATACTGGGGTTCTCTCTTAAAATTACAAAAACGAAAAAAAAATCCGGCGGCGGATCTCACGCACTCTAGGAATCGATGTAAGGCGAAGCAGCCAGCGAAAAGCTGCACATATCGCCTTGTTCTTCTCTGCGGCAAATGAAGTCATTCATGCCATGACATCTAGTTCAATATATTGCATTTCGTCATGAATGTATGCATGTACAATCTGGAATATACCATGGTAATGAAACGTATATTCTGAAATATACAATTCATGACCTGTCATTTATGTTCATCACGCGCATATGCTTGCCATACCAATTTTGGCATATATCCATAAACAAAACAGTCTGGAGAGAACCAAGACAGCGTCATGTAATTCACGCCATACATGATGTGCATGTCATGATTTGCATGTTGGGACTTATCATTTATGCTCGTCACAGTCACGTCATGCAATACTAAATTTGGTACATATCAAGCTGGCGAAGCGGCCGCTATCGCACCATGAGTGTGGCATGTAAGTCATGCCGTACTTGACATGCATGCCATGATTTTCATGTTACCACCTGTGATTTATGTTCGTCATACAGTCAGGTCGCCCAATTGCCAGTTTTGGCGTATATCAACCTAGGAAAACGGCAGTGAGCACACTATGAGCATGGCGTGTAAATCATGCCATACACGACATACAGCTCAACATTTTCATGCCTCTCATTTATGTTCGTTATACAGTCATGTCCCGCAATAGCAACTTTGGTATACAACTAGCTAGCGTACCGGCCGCAAGCGCACCACGACCGTGGCTCACGCCGTACATGACATGCATGTCATGATTTTCATCCTACAACGTGTCATATATATTTGTGACACAGTCACGTCACGCAATAACAAATTTGGTGCATGTCAAGCTAGCGAAACGACCGCGAGCACACCATGAGTGTGGCATGTAAATCATACCGTACATAACATGGATATGATGATTTTCGTGGTACCACTGGTCATTTATATTCGTCATGCAGTCACGTCACACAATACCAAATTTGGCACTAGTGAAGCTAGTGAAACGGCCGCGAGCGCACCATGAGTGTGACATGTAGGTCATGCCGTACATGACATGCATATCATGATTTTCATGTTAGCACCTGTCATTTATGGTCGTCATACAGCGATGTCTCGTCATACTAATTTTGGTATTGGCCGCGAGATCGAGCGGAGTGGCCGCCTGGCGGCTTCTGGCTGAACCGCGCCTAGTGTGGATTGTCCCATGCGTCGTCTGCTAGCCACGTTGTGTTTGCATGTGCACGTACGTCATGCAGGTCCTCAAAAGGCGGTTTGTTCCGTTGCGTTTGTGCAACTTTAACCGCTCGTACGTATGCCTAACGCGATGTAAAGAAGCATTTGGCCTTGATCGGCTTCATATGTACTGTTATAAGATCAGTGAATGCACTTGTCGAGAGGTCAGTGTGTGGTCGTCGTACCCTCCGTTCACGAGAGTCATATAAGTGTAGGTGCCGCTCTGTGGCGCAAGCGCATTGCAAAGTGCACTTGGCGTTGTCCTAAAGATGCGAAGTATTAAATCTCATGTGAATATAGCCTTTGAGAGGCTCGGTGGTAAAAAAAAAAAAGCTCTCATGCACTTGCGCGTTGTGGTTAGGTGTGTAACTTCGGGACTGTCGTTTGTTGTGTACGGTCCTGGTAACACTACAAAGAAATATTTCTGTCAAGTCACGTCTGACACATCGGTACTTAGATTGCCCGTAAACAGAACATAAAATGGAATGACACGGAAATCGCAAAACTGAGTTTCCTTGCGCAGTTATATCTTGTGGCGGAGATGTATACAAGGACACCCGTGTACTTAGATTAAGGTACGCGTTAAAGAGCCCTGATGGTCAAAATTAACCCAAACGGCGTACTTTACAATTAGGTCATAGTAATTTCACGCGAAGCCACATATTTTTTTCTTCGCATTATCTTAGCGATTGTGTTGCGTTATTATAGTATATTGACGGAAGGCAGCGGACATTATTCGCATGAAAAAACGTACTTCGGTCCCGTGAAATAACCGGGTCTTTGTTCCATTAATGTCATGCAAGTAATCAATCGAAGAAAGTTCCGTGCTGTACAGTTACTTTTGTTTACTGTTACTGGAATAAAAACAAGTGTGTCTGTATTAAACGTCTCAGTAGCGCTAAAGCTCTGTCAGCCACGCAGCTTTCCTAAGTAAACCTATCAACTGTCCCACATTTTATGGAGAACTGAATGAGAAATTATGTACAAATTATGTAAAAATGTAATATTTATGTAATTTTTTTATTTATGTAAGTTACTTATGCAAATAAAACAAGAAAATGTCATCCATTGCGTAAACGCCGACTGTTGCCGAAGGCGTGCAACCCATTCGTTGGCAGAATGCGCTTCTCTCACAAGTAATAGTAACGTTCGGCGCGCTTCGTGCATTAATTGGGAAATGAAGAGCGCACAGTTACCGAAAAGCTGCAGTCAAGGCATTTTGTTTCCGGAAATTGTGTCAAATCGCTCACAACGAAGCACTGTTGTGTGCGTTTGTATGTGCGCCGACAACCGCCTATCCACACTAATGCGGGACGGTGCTGCCACCTGTAGCCCGATCTCGTGGCGAACATATGCATTTAATTAAACGATTAGGTAAATATTGCCATGTCAGGTAAATATTGCTGTACGTGAAATGCGTGTCATGATTAGCACTTAAGACCTGTCGTTTACGTTTATCATATCGTGATATTATGTCAAAGCAATCTTGGCATACATCCTATTGACAAAACGTCCAGGAGAGCACAGTCGTAGATAGACAGACAGACAGACAGACAGACAGACAGACAGACAGACAGACAGACAGACAGACAGACAGACAGACAGATAGACAGATAGATAGATAGATAGATAGATAGATAGATAGATAGATAGATAGATAGATAGATAGATAGATAGATAGATAGATAGATAGATAGATAGATAGATAGATAGATAGATAGATAGATAGATAGATAGATAGATAGATAGATAGATAGATAGATAGATAGATAGATAGATAGATAGATAGATAGATACGCTCAAAGCCGCGGAAGTTCGCTAAGATACGCCTCGCATTTAAACAAACATGCTTGTGATAAGTGTGTCTGACACATTGTGAAAAACGTGTGACTGAAATGGACGTGGTAAGCACTGTATGGTTTCCTTTGATTTCATAGTCAGAACTATTTGTAGTGGCCCAGCGCAGAAGAATACTGGTGATTAGTTTCAGTGTCCTCGTCGTACAACAAGTAACGTCGCATGTGGACGCAGCTGTGCAGAAAATGTTTGTTGTTAAATACGAACTGGTAGTAACACTGTTTTCTGTGTAACCGGAGAATTGAAATGTCAGCACGGGCAATGATGGTACGCAAGTTACTGAAATCTGAATTTTATTTACTGAATTACTGAATTTTTATTTTATAACCATCAGCAGAGTGCATGTGTGGTTAATGCGCTCTTTTTACTATTCTCTCGCATGCTTTTCTTTTTGATCTTTCGAGAACAAAGCTAGTGGCACTTGAGATTTGAAATTATGAGGCGTTTCATTGTATGATACACTCCGGGACCCTAAACATTTTTCATTGCGGGACCTAAGGTAAGTTTTCAGCGAGTTTTAATCGGCATACCAGCCGCTTCATTTGACAGTGTGCTTAGTAGCAATAGATTTAACGATTTTTTCCTGTTGGCTGACAATGCATTCCAGCACAGAACAAGAACGCACAATTAACATACAAACTCAAGGTATAAGTACAGTTATCAGTATATTATACATACTGTATGTATAACAGTATGTTATCGTATGTTATATAATTATAGTATGTTATAGACATAACATACGAAGTTTGAGGTAATTTTGTTGAGCCAATGGCGCCAAAATACGATAAATACAATTCGAAATCTGTGACGTCACGCGGGGAAATATCGGCGCGAAATTTAAAAATGAAACTTTGATCTTGATTATCTCCTCTATTCATAAGCCTATGACAATGAAATTAACGACATTACAGTTCTCACAGCACAATTTATCCATCTAAACCGATTCATTGTGTCTCTTTAGTGTCCCTTTAAACTGCGGCGCATGGAGTGACCCTCTGCGTCTCCTACTACAGGGGGTGTCTGATGCAAGGCGTGCCCGGTGTTCTTTGTCTTTTTTTTTCCTTCCACATCCCGAGTGGGTACAGAAAATGGCTACTTTGTCGTGCGCGTCTCAAGGGCTGTATTCAAAATCAAAGAAAATTAGGAGCGCTGCGTCAGCAAGTGTCGACAATGGAGAATCAGACGCTCTTAGATATTTCTGTTTTTTTAAACTGTGGCGAGTGGAGTTATCCCTTGCGTCTCCAGCCACACGGGTCCGTCTGATGCAAGGTGTTCCCGGTGTTCTTTTTTTTATTCCTTCCACATCACGAGTGAGTACAGAAAAAGGCCACTTTGTCGGGCGCGAATCAAGGGCAGTTTTCAAATAGAAAGAAAATTAGGAGCGTTGCGTGGTAGAAAACGCGCTCAAGCTGCTCCGAGATTTGCTTACCACCATCGGTACATGGTGTATATAAATAGCTCGCCGTTGTTTCGCCGGCGCATACATGGCGTGTGACTGAGTTGTCTAACGCAGCGCGCTGGGGAGCGCGGGGTTTCCCTTTCTTTCATAGAGCAGCACCCACTCAGGACAGTCATGATGATACGCGCGTGCATGCTAAGCACCCCAGTATTCAGCATATAATAACCTCGCGTTACAGAACTGCGATCGCTTCACTCGGTCTCCTTCTCCCGGCGGGACGGCGTCACTCAAAACCTGGGAGGTCTGGGAGACCTCTCTACGCTCCACAGACCCGGCAAGGCAGAAGATCGCCGCCCGCCGGGCTGCCAACGTCATGGACTTATTAGACATGAACTTTGGAGTGTGGTGGGGTCGCGCAGGGACCCAGAGGGCCTGGGAGGTCCTGAATTCCCTCGCAATAAAGTGTTTTTCGACTCGACCCAGCAGAACGCCAAAGATCTCTGAAATCAAAGACAGCAAATAGCGTTAATTATCGCATTTTTATAGCCTTTCTAGTTGAAAAATCGTGTTCGCGCCGTAATGCCTCTTGGTAGGCCGCGTAGTGCAGCATTTTCTGAGCCTTACAAAAATCTCTAGATTGAATAAAAGGACGCCAAATTCCTGAGAGAGATAGAAAATTCCTAAATCTAGGGATAAATCCCTAGGGTTGGCATCACTTCCCTTTGTACTGCATCTCAACCGATCTCAACGCTACGCCAGCGCCACCTCTCGCAAAGGCGACAATACCTGGCCGCCTCTCGAAGCTAGTTTGCAAACTGAAAATAATCTAAAAACATTGCGGCTGCTCGCGAACCGCGCCGAAGTGCGTCATAGTTGTGTTCTGGCGGGATCGAGCGCTGCACCCGCTAGGTGGTGATAGTTGCACCCGGAGGCTTGTGGTTTGTGAAACCGAAACTGACACTGGTCAGTAATGAGGAGCCTGTAATTATCTGTCACGCGCTGCAGCAAACAATGTGCCGTGTTATGACTAACAGGCCACCAGCAACACACTGCAGCAAATAAACGTGAGGCCAAAATTTTTGTGTCAGTAGCCCTTTAGGCGAATCGGCTTCGCAGCTATAACATGTTGGTCAATCTGTCTATCAAGAAAAACAAGCTGATGTCCTTCCACAAAATATTTCATATAGCGTATTAAATGCCTTTGTCTGGTCACTCGCAGGGATGCTACTCACTCCGCACAGAGCGAAAATCGCCAGGATATTAGCGGTGTCCACGGCGACGTCAACCGCGCCAAGAAGCCATCAGGGGAACAACGCAACAAGTGCGACATATGCGACAAATCATTTACAATGAAGAGTAATGTCGCGAGACATCGCCGCGCGCATACAGTAGTCAAGCCCTATCATTGCGGCATATGTGATAAATCATTTTCACAGAACTATAATCTCGCGAGACATAGCCGTACGCATACAGGCGACAAGCCCTACTATTGCGTCCATATGTGGTAAATCATTTATACAGAAGCAACATCTTGCGGCCCACCGCCCCACCCATACAGGTGAGAAACCCTATCACTGCAGCATATGTGGTCAATCATTCGTACAAAAGTATAATCTCAAGGTACACAGTCGCACTCACACAGGCGAGAAGCCCATCAAATGCACGATAGACACCAAGTCCTTCGCAGATCCGGGAAATCGTCGTGCACATGAGCGCACGCATAGGGGCGACAAGTCGTATAAATGCGAAATGTGCGCTCATTCATCGAAGACATCGTCAGATCTTAAAACGCATCAACGCACGCACAGAGGTGAGGACACGTGAGCCTGCCCGCCAAAAAATACAAACTCGTAGAAGTCATGCAACAATGAGCACCTCGACATTCACATGGCTGTGTATATCTGCGCTAGCGAAATGGGCGATAAGTCATACGCGTACAAAAAAAAAGCTTTCTTCAGGAACCATCATTGAATATGAGAGCTGAATTTGTATATGGTGTTGATGCGGTGATGTTTTTATAAATTTAACTACCCTCATACCTCATGACGAAAACACGTGGCCACAACCACACTCACATGGCTGTGCATCCTTCATTAGCGAAATTTGCAATAAGTCATTCACGTACAAAAAAGTTTTACAACGGAAGAATCGGTGAACATGAGTGATGAATTTTGACGTGCAAGTTGTGTGGCGGTAGCTTGGGAAATTTAACTCGCCTCGTACCTCAAGGCAAGCCCACGCGGGTACAATCACATTCACATTGCTGTGTATCCTAAACTTTTAATACGGAATCATCGATGAACACGAGTGCTGAATTTTTACGTGCCATTCGTGCGCCACCTTTTGAGGGATTTCATTAACCTCATGCCTCATGACAAGCACACGTGGTCACCTCCACAATCACATGGCTGCCTATCAATTCATTAGCGAAATGTTTACTAAATCATTCGCGTACAAAAAAACTTTTAATACGGAATCATCTATCAAGATAAGAGCTGCATTTTGACATGCCAATGGTGCGATCGACTAAGAAGGAAAAGACGGCTTCCGCCTTCTAGTCGTCTTAGGCAAATGCATCAGGGATTGTGTCACTTGATGACTTGGAGTGGTAAATTCAGATTATCTCAGTTACTGCATATAGTATGTGGAAAACGAAGGATTAGGAACTCCGTCCATTAAAGTGGCAATTCAGCTACCTACCTCTTGCGATGTAGCAGAGATAATCATGCGTGTCTGAACGGGAGGCAGCATGCCTGTCAACAACTTTCATCCGGAAAGATCGGGTGAAGATTCAGGTGCTGGACTGTCGCAGCTTTGCACATGTACCGACTTTGCACAATGATTCCGCCGCTACGAATGCTATGCCTGAACAAACAGCTGGCCGTGTTGGCCCGACGCCTCAGCTTAAAGATTGTGTTTTGTTGATATGCGACACAAGACCACAATAATGCTAAAGCTACCACTAACAGTGCTTTAGACTTTGTCTTCCTTCGGAATGTGTTGTGTTATTGCTTTGTTTGTTTAGAAATGATTTGTGAATTGAAGTATGTAAAGCAATGCAGAATATTTTGTATACAGAAAATTATATATCCAATACTTTTAAGAAAATATATTATTTTCTTGTTCAGTGGCACCTGGGTTATTCTTTGGGCGTAAGATCACGGTGTAGTCTCCTGAACGGGCCTCTAAATATGCTGAATACGAATAGTATATATGCTGAATGCTAGAAATTGACCTGTAGAATAATAATGCTTTGTAATATAATAGTGCTTCATAAAGCTATGACGATTGATAGTAACTGAAATAAGCGTCCGTGGTGTAGAAAATGCAACTTTTTAATGACTTACAGGAAACGAGTAGCAACGCTGCTATCGTCATACGTATGTAAATGGGTCGTCCAATACACGATGTAGTGGTACGCATCCTTCATATTATTCACAGCTTGCATATGACAAGTGAAATCGTACATTTTACTTTTTGACGTTGGCGGTAACGAGGGCTCTCTATCTTGAAATACTGACGGACATAAGGCGTCGACAGTTTTGTCAAAGCCTTTCGCCACTTTATATTATGAAAGGGGCTGTGCAATGTCGTGTATTCAGGCAACACCCAAGCGTTTAAGCGAGCTTCAAAAGAGCTGATACCATGTTTAAAAAGCTATCCGGTAGCCAGAAACACTGAGCGTTTTCGGTAATGCCTACATCGAGGGAAAAAGTTGAAAGCCTCAGATGCCTCATCAAACGCGAAAATTGATCGGCGGTGCCGTCGGCGTCCCGCGGCGTCGGTGTCAATACGAGTGTTGTGAAAAGTCATCCCGCTATGACGTCAACATATAATGTCGTTATGACGTCACAGATCACAAAAATTTGCGACGTAATTGTGACGTCATCATGACGACACAAAACCCGACCTCACATGATCACTTCATCATATGATCATTATAGCGGGGCGGGGAAGGATAAATACATTGACGAAGCAGTAAGTATGGCTTTCGCCTTCCAGTCGTCTTAGGCAGATGCATAAGGAGCCCTGTGAGTTTTGTGGAGCACGACTACTCTTTCACGATAACAAAAACACTACGCTTGCTGCTAGAAGGCGCTTAGTAAGCGAGAAAACGCACAAAAAGAAAATGGGGGTGGCGACGCCACCTTGAAGTTTCCGCATCATTCGCCATGACGTCACATGTTGTGACAACGCCTACTAGGGATTACGTAGTTCCTAACCAGTAAAAAATAAAGTACATTGTCCTCTGAGGTGGCCATAGACTTAAGGTACCAAGTTTGGGGAAATTTTGTTGAGCCAATGGCGCCAAAATACAATAAGTACATATTGAAAGTCACGCAAAGCTTGGTACAACAAAGCACGGACCCGTCACCGCTTGTACTCCCCGTCGACCGACACGTCTATTTTCGAGATGCGCGGCTTCCTCATCGGAAGTAGGCAACTAGGCTATGCACTATAGAACGGAGGTTGCGCGTGATGTCTCAGTCGGTGGGCGTTAATTAGCTACTGCGCACGCGCGGGTTGGGCAGGTTGTGCGGTATCCGGTCGCTAGATGACGCGATGCTTGCTTCGTCTTTCTTTCCATCTTTTTTCTCTCTCTACTTCTCTCTCTTTCGTTGATGCTCTCTCTGTCTCTCCTTTTCTTTTTCTTTCTGCATTTCTTTCTCTGTTTCTCTCCTTCTCATACTTTCTGTGCTACGCCTTACACTCTCCCCTCCTCCTATCCATCCTCCGCACCATAACATCTCTCCTCCTGACGCTCACTACCCTTTCCCACCCCCCTTACTACACTGTACTATACAAGGCCAGGCTACGCTCTGCTAGCGTACCTGGATAGCCGAGTAGTTAGGGCGCTCGCCTTCATATCGAGGGTACGCGGGCTCAAATCGCGCCTCGTGAAGAACTTTTTTTCGGCAGGAACTTTTCTCTTTCTCTTTGCTATACCTTTCTTGCATCTCTCAGTTTGTCACGAACGAGGGATTTGTCATCGCGAATGTACTTCGCCTCGGAAACACCCGCTGTGTAAAGATAATGTTCAAAGGAGAATCTATTCCGTCGCATGTCAAGGTTGGACACTTCCGACATCCTGTTCGGCCATTTGTCCCAAAACCACTTCAGTGCCATAACTGCATGAAAATTGGGCACGTCAAGGGTGTATGTACAAACACCACAGTATGCCCCCGATGCGCTGAGCCGCACACTGCAGACGCATGTCGGGCAACAAGTCTGAAGTGCGGAAACTGTGATGGTTCACATGATGCTGCCTCTAAGGAATGCCCGCGGATTAAGAAGGAAATCGCAATTATCAAACAAATGGTTAGGGACAATTCAATCCACAGAGAGGCTGCTGAAAGGGTACGGCGTCGGCGTAGTCGCCGACGGAGGCATGTAAGACAGGGTGTTGCGCATAACCCTTTTCCTTCGAGCACGAATAAAGGAGTAAGCACGAAGCGAAATGAGGTGGAGAAGCTCGCAGCTGCGGATGAATGGCCTACGCTTCCGCGTACGCAGCCTGCGAAGGAGCCTCCTCCGAGGCCTCCCCGCCCTACACCTTCCACCGAGTCTACTCCTGTTGAGGATGTGTCAAGGGTCGATCGACAGATCATCCCGATGCTGCGATCCCTCGTTGCTGTCATGGCAGACCTACTAAGAAGCCTGGGAACTCCAACCGCTCGAAGCGGGTTACAGGTGTTGGACGCGCTGAGCCCAGTCCTCGCCTCCCTCGCGTAGAGCCATGGCAGGAGATCAACAATCGTTCCGCAAAGAGGTCAGAGAAGCATCAGTCATCCAGTGGAACGCAAGAGGACTTAGATCACGGATTTCTGATTTTCGTCAGTACGTGTTTTCCAACCGTTTCCCCATCATCGTAATATGTGAACCGAAATTATCAAACCCGATCAGGCTATCCGGCTACGAGTCAATCCCGTCCAAAACCAGCAACGAAAGCAGCAAGGTCATTGTGTATATTCGTAGGGAGCTTACATACATCATTCAACC
>NC_051184.2:59642125-59673026 GCF_013339695.2 Rhipicephalus sanguineus | reverse complement strand
GGCTTTGTTTATTGTGGTTTTGTTTCTGTTGCGGTTTCGATTAAACTAATGGGTGTTTTAAAACATCGTGAGCCGATTTGAATTGGTGAGCCTAAAATGGTGAAGATGGTGAAGTGGAACTGCTGAACGTTTGCTGAACTTCGTCTAGCGACAAGGTGGCCGCAGGCCACACGGAGCCAAGCGGAGCCGAAAGAACAAAGCCTAGACAAATTCATGCACTAGTTATCATTCCTATGCTCGCTGAAGCGCAATGAAATGCAGCTCCCATTGATGCTAGCGCCAGATTGCCCTCTAATGCAGTGGTTCTCAGCCATGGATGTTTTGGGGACCCCTTGTGGACTGGTGGAAGTGATGGACTCCTTCCAGTAAGAGAAAAGAAGGGGGAGGGGGTGTCATAAATTAACACAACACGCAGCGTGAAATGGGCATCTTTTTTTTCTCCATGTCAAAGAATGGTCAAACTAAAGTGTCACGCCAATTCGATCTCGACAGCTCGTGAATAAGTTCTGCGGTCTGCAGCCACATTCTGCCTGTTTCTAGCGATGCTTGTTCTTCAAATATGCAAGCCTGGAAAAAGCGAATGCCGTGGAAATTGCAACAAAAGCTTTGCAGCCACCTCATGGAGAAGGGAAAACGTGTCAGCTCCGCTGCAATGCAAAGCTGTTATGCGGTGAAGCATAGAAAAAATCTGGAGAGGACACTGTCACAGGAAATCGTGTCCAGTGACACTATGTATCCTGCGCGTCCGCGAACCTACACTAGAGAACCACTGCTCTAGTGTATTATTGGGAAAGTATATGCATGGCACTACATGGACATTCGTATAGAGTTTTTTTTTCGGAAGGAGTTCCAAGGAATGGCTCTAGAGATGATTGGTAGTTCTTTAGTGCCACGTGTTTGTCATTGGGCCGCGACACGAGCACAATGAACATATTACTTCTCTTTCTGCACTGAATAGCTTCCTAGTGCCATGTCTATTTTGAATAAATACCATGAAAAAAGAGAACATCAGTGAGCTTATGATAAATGTACATTTAACTACAATTAGGATGAATTAGTAAAAACACATAAATCGTGTATTATTACATTACCTTTGTTTCAATAAAGTGTCCAGTTTCTTTAAATACAACTTAGAAGAACAGAGCATTGGGATAGTTGGTAATCCATGGTGAAGAGCACTTCCGCAAAAAAAAAGGGGGGACAAGAAACGAAGAAAAAAACACGAGACAAGCGAAGGCTATCAACTGGAAATTTTATTGTCGAAAACACGCGTATATAGTTCAAAGACACTTGGTTAAGATTAAAGGTTGGCGGTTAGATAATCAATTTCAAGATTATGCAAGCCGACTGGCAGCCTCTACACACGCATGTCACCGGACTTACGAAGAAAGCCTCAACAATTTATCGCGCGGTCCTATTTTTGAGCCTTGGCAACACTTTGATTTCATTTAGTAAATGATGACACACTCTTCACAATGTACGCTGAGATTAGAAAATGGCTTCCCCTTCAACGAGGTTCTATGGTCCATTAATCGGTTATTCAAACACCGTCCGGTTTGACAAGTACAACACTTCCCACATGACAGAGGAATACGATAGACTACTCTCTTTGCACACTCGGCTAACCTGTCCCGGTGCTTCACGCCGCACACACTCCATCTTTCCGTGCCACGCTGGATTCCTTTGAACCGCTACGCAGATGCGACTTAACTTGTTCCTAGCGTAAAACACGACGTTGACACAGAAGCAAGTTCCCAGCTTCAGCAAGCGGTGAGAAAAGGTATGCACATACGGAATGTTAACGACCGGCTTTTCATTATTAGGAGCTTCTCTAAACGCGTCACACCTTCCTTTACGATTCAACCTCTTGAGAATACGTTCGCCGAGGAAACCCAAAGCTTTACTGGCGTAGCTTCACTGTTCCAGGCGGTCGAGTTGCTTAGAAAAAACTTCCATCATTCGATGCGGGCAGCATTTGCACAAAGCAGAAACCAGACAAGGCGTGGCAATTCCATGTTTCCACTTTCAGCGGTCGGATCCTAAATCCAGAATAGGCTTCACAGACCTCGGGGAACACATCCAGCGGGTATGCTCACGCCCGGTCGCGATACTCAGGTCCAGGCGTTGGATGCACCCTTTCCTAGGAACTTTGAAAGTGAAGCCCAAGCCACAACCCTTCTCCTTGGATACAATGAGCACGTTGTCTCTAGTATTGGCGCTCCCATTCTCCTCAGTTAAGAGAAGTTAATCGCCTACATAACGAATTAGGCCCCGCCACGGTGGTCTAGTGGTTATGGCGCTCGACTGCTGACCCGAAGGTCGCTGGATCGAATCCCGGCCGCGGCGGCTGCATTTTCGATGGAGGCGAAAATGTTTGAGGCACGTGTACTTAGATTTAGGTGCACGTTAAAGAACCCCAGGTGGTCGAAATTTCCGGAGCCCTCCACTACGGCGTCTCTCATAATTATATCGTGGTTTTGAGTGGTTAAACCCCATATATTATTGTTATTACATAACGAATTATCTTCACCACGATTCCATCTAGAGCTACTGTCAGGTCGCGGTCAAACGTGCTCAGGATAACTTCACTGATAAGCGCGACTCCGGAACCGATACACATTCGAGACCTCGGCTTATAAACAACACCCTTCCAATGAAGCAAATCGAATCCAAATACACGTTTTCGGAACGTAGCACGTGGCAGTATTTCGTGTCTGGCAGCCTGCAAAAGCAGCTTTCGTCCCTAACTGTCAGAGACCCCTTCCGCGTCAAGAACTCTGATGAAGTCGTCCAGTACCTGGCGGGGCGGTACTTCTTGCTCTTTGGCTGTGCTTAGGATGGGCGTAAAGAACTTATTTTATTCTTCGGAGCATGGTACTTTACGGAAGTTTCTGTGCGAATGTGTGCAGTAAGAAAACGACGCAGAAGGTTGCCAAACCGAGTGTGCCATATCCGTGGGGGCCTTTCTAAAACCACTAACCGTGTATTTGTATTCGACTTTGGTTGATTGCTGCATGCGGGGGTACAGGCTTCATTTTCAGTTTTAACAGCAAAGCTGTTTAGAAAATCGTTTCCTTGTGAGTCAATTCGCAGAAAACTATCATCATCTTAACGGGTATGTGTCAATGTGCGGCTACCTCGAGTAGAGAGAGAGAGAGAAAGAATGAGAGTGGGAAACAAACTGAGAGATGCAAGAAAGGTATAGCAAAGAGAAAGAGAAAAGTTCCTGCCGAAAAAAAGTTCTTGACGAGGCGCGATTTGAGCCCGCGTACCCTCGATATGAAGGCGAGCGCCCTAACTACTCGGCTATCCAGGTACGCTAGCAGAGCGTAGCCTGGCCTTGTATAGTACAGTGTAGCAAGGGGGTGGGAAAGGGTAGTGAGCGTCAGGAGGAGAGATGTTATGGTGCGGAGGATGGATAGGAGGAGGGGAGAGTGTAAGGCGTAGCACAGAAAGAATGAGAAGGAGAGAAACAGAGAAAGAAATGCAGAAAGAAAAACAAAAGGAGATACAGAGAGAGCATCAACGAAAGAGAGAGAAGTAAGTAGAGAGAGAAAAAAGATGGAAAGAAAGACGAAGCAAGCATCGCGTCATCTAGCGACCGGATACCGCACAACCTGCCCAACCCACGCGTGCGCAGTAGCTAATTAACGCCCACCGACTGAGACATCACGCGCAACCTCCGTTCTATAGTGCATAGCCTAGTTGCCTACTTCCGATGAGGAAGCCGCGCATCTCGAAAATAGACGTGTCGGTCGACGGGGAGTACAAGCGGCGACGGGTCCGTGCTTTGTTGTACCAAGCTTTGCGTGACTTTCAATATGTACTTATTGTATTTTGGCGCCATTGGCTCAACAAAATTTCCCCAAACTTGGTACCTTAAGTCTATGGCCACCTCAGAGGACAATGTACTTTATTTTTTACTGGTTAGGAACTACGTAATCCCTAGTAGGCGTTGTCACAACATGTGACGTCATGGCGAATGATGCGGAAACTTCAAGGTGGCATCGCCACCCACATTTTCTTTTTGTGCGTTTTCTCGCTTACTAAGCGCCTTCTAGCAGCAAGCGTAGTGTTTTTGGTATCGTGAAAGAGTAGTCGTGCTCCACAAAACTTACAGGGCTCCTTATGCATCCGTCTAAGTCGACTGGAAGGCGAAAGCCATACTTACTGCTTCGTCAATGTATTTATCCTTCCCCGCCCCGCTATGATGATCATATGATGACGTGATCGTGCGAGGTCGGGTTTTGTGTCGTCATGATGACGTCACAATTACGTCTCAAATTTTTGTGATCTGTGGCGTCATAACGACATTATATGTTGACGTCATAGCGGGATGACTTTTCACAACACTCGTATTGACACCGACGCCGCGGGACGCCGACGGCACCGCCGATCAATTTTCGCGTTTGATGAGGCATCTGAGGCTTTCAACTTTTTCCCTGGATGTAGGCATTACCGAAAACGCTCAGTGTTTCTGGCTACCGGAGAGCTTTTTAAACATGGTATCAGCTCTTTTGAAGCTCGCTTAAACGCTTGGGTGTTGCCTGAATACACGACATTGCACAACCCCTTTCATAATATAAAGTGGCGAAAGGCTCTGACAAAACTGTCGACGCCTTATGTCCGTCAGTATTTCAAGACAGAGAGCCCTCGTTACCGCCAACGTCAAAAAGTAAAATGTACGATTTCACTTGTCATATGCAAGCTGTGAATAATATGAAGGATGCGCACCACTACATCGTGTATTGGACGACACATTTACATACCTATGACAACAGCAGCGTTGCCACTCGTTTCCTGTAAGTCATTAAAAAGTTGCATTTTCTACACCAGGGATGCTTATTTCAGTTACTATCAATCGTCATAGCTTTAAGAAGCATTGTTATATTACAAAGCATTATTATTCTACAGGTCAATTTCTAGCATTCAGCATATATACTATTCGTATTCAACATATTTAGAGGCCCGTTCAGGAGACTACACCGTGATCTTACGCCCAAAGAATAACCCAGGTGCCACTGAACAAGAAAATAATAATATTTTCTTAAAAAATATTGGCTATATAATTTCCTGTATACAAAATATTTTGCATTGCTTTACATACTTCAATTCACAAATCATTTCTAAACAAACAAAGCAATAACACAATACATTCCGAAGGAAGACAAAGTCTAAAGCACTGTTAGTGGTAGCTTTAGCATTATTGTGGTCTTGTGTCGCATATCAACAAAACACAATTTTTAAGCTGAGGCGTCGGGTCAACACGGCCAGCTGTTTGTTCAGGCATAGCATTTGTAGCGTCGGAATACTTGTGCAACGTCGGTACATGGGCGAAGCTGCGACAGTCCAGCACGTGAATTTTCACCCGATCTTCCCGGATGAAAGATGTTAACAGGCATGCTGCTTCCTGTTCAGACACACATGATTATCTCTGCTACATCGCAAGAGGTAGGTAGCTGAATTGCCACTTTAATGGACGGAGTTCCTAATCTTTCGTTTTCCACATACTATATGCAGTAACTGAGATAATCTGAATTTACCACTCCAAGTCATCAAGTGACACAATCCCTGATGCATTTGCCTAAGACGACTAGAAGGCGGAAGCAGTCTTTTCCTTCTTGGTCGATCGCACCATTGGCATGTCAAAATGCAGCTCTTATCTTGATAGATGATTCCGTATTAAAAGTTTTTTGTACGCGAATGATTTAGTAAACATTTCGCTAACGAATTGATAGGCAGCCATGTGATTGTGGAGGTGCCCACGTGTGCTTGTCATGAGGCGATGAGGTTAATGAAATCCCTCAAAAGGTGGCGCACGAATGGCACGTAAAAATTCAGCACTCGTGTTCATCGATGGTTCCGTATTAAAACATTTTTTTTGTACGCGAATGATTGATTGCGGATTTCGCTAGTGTAGGATACACAGCAATGTGAATGTGATTGTACCAGCGTGGGCTTGCCTTGAGGTACGAGGCGAGTTAAATTTCCCAAGCCACCGCCACACAACTTGCACGTCAAAATTCAGCACTCATGTTCACCGATTCTTCCGTTGTAAAACTTTTTTGTACGTGAATGATTTATTGCAAATTTCGCTAATGAAGGATGCACAGCCATGCGAGTGTGGTTGTGGCCACGTGTTTTCGTCATGAGGTATGAGGGTAGTTAAATTTATAAAAACATCACCGCATCAACACCATATACAAATTCAGCTCTCATATTCAATGATGGTTCCTGAAGAAAGCTTTTTTTTGTACGCGTATGACTTATCGCCCATTTCGCTAGCGCAGATATACACAGCCACGTGAATGTCGAGGTGCTCATTGTTGCATGACTTCTACGAGTTTGTATTTTTTGGGGGGCAGGCTCACGTGTCCTCACCTCTGTGCGTGCGTTGATGCGTTTTAAGATCTGAGGATGTCTTCGATGAATGAGCGCACATTTCGCATTTATACGACTTGTCGCCCCTATGCGTGCGCTCATGTGCACGACGATTTCCCGGATCTGCGAAGGACTTGGTGCCTATCGTGCATTTGATGGGCTTCTCGCCTGTGTGAGTGCGACTGTGTACCTTGAGATTATACTTTTGTACGAATGATTGACCACATATGCTGCAGTGATAGGGTTTCTCACCTGTATGGGTGGGGCGGTGGGCCGCAAGATGTTGCTTCTGTATAAATGATTTACCACATATGACGCAATAGTAGGGCTTGTCGCCTGTATGCGTACGGCTATGTCTCGCGAGATTATAGTTCTGTGAAAATGATTTATCACATATGCCGCAATGATAGGGCTTGACTACTGTATGCGCGCGGCGATGTCTCGCGAGATTACTCTTCATTGTAAATGATTTGTCGCATATGTCGCACTTGTTGCGTTGTTCCCCTGATGACCTCTTGGCGCGGTTGACGTCGCCGTGGACACCGCTAATATCCTGGCGATTTTCGCTCTGTGTGGAGTGAGTAGCATCCCTGCGAGTGACCAGACAAAGGCATTAATTACGCTATATGAGATATTTTGTGGAAGGACATCAGCTTGTTTTTCTCGATTGACAGATTGACCAACACGTTATAGCTGCGAAGCCGATTCGCTTAAAGGGCTACTGACACAAAAATTTTGGCCTCACGTTTATTTGCTGCAGTGTGTTGCTGGTGGCCTGTTAGTCATAACACGGCACATTGTTTGCTGCAGCGCGTGACAGATAATTACAGGCTCCTCATTACTGACCAGTGTCAGTTTCGGTTTCACAAACCGCAAGCCTCCGGGTGCAACTATCACCACCTAGCGGGTGCAGCGCTCGATCCCGCCAGAACACAACTATGACGCACTTCTGCGCGGTTCGCGAGCAGCCGCAATGTTTTTAGATTATTTTCAGTTTGCAAACTAGCTTCGAGAGGCGGCCAGGTATTGTCGCCTTCGCGAGAGGTGGCGCTGGCGTAGCGCTGAGATCGGTTGAGATGCAGTACGAAGGGCAGTGATGCCAACCCTAGGGATTTATCCCTAGATCTAGGAATTTTCTATCTCTCTCAGGAATTTGGCGTCCTTTTATTCAATCTAGAGATTTTTGTAAGGCTCAGAAAATGCTGCACTACGCGGTCTACCAAGAGGCATTACGGCGCGACCACGATTTTTCAACAAGAAAGGCTATAAAAATGCGATAATTAACGCTATATGCTGTCTTTAATTTCAGAGATCTTTGGCGTTCTGCTGGAGGGAGTCGAAAAACACTTTACTGCAAGGGAATTCAGGACCTCCCAGGCCCTCTGGGTCCCTGCGCGATCCCACCGCACTCAAATGTTCATGTCTAATAAGTCCATGACGTTGGCAGCCCGGCGGGCGGCGATCTTCTGCCTTGCAGGGTCTGTGGAGCGTAGCGAGGTCTCCCAGACCTCCGAGGTTTTGAGTGACACCGACCCGCCGGGAGGAGGAGACCGAGTGAAGCGATCGCAGTTCTGTAACGCGAGGTTATTATATGCTGAATACTGGGGTGCTTAGCATGCACGCGCGTATCATCATGACTGTCCTGAGTGGGTGCTGCTCTATGAAAGAAAGAGAAACCCCGCGCTCCCCAGCGCAATGCGTTAGACAACTCAGTCACACGCCATGTTTGCGCCGGCGAAATAACGGCGAGCTATTTATATACGCCATGTACCGCTGGTGGTAAGCAAATCTCGGAGCAGCTTGAGCGTGGTTTCTATCACGCAACGCTCCTAATTTTCTTTCTATTTGAAAACTGCCCTTGCATCGCGCCCGACAAAGTGGCCTTTTTACAGCAAAAGCTGTTATGAGATCATTTCACCGGCCGTTTTTGGCGCCGTAGTTGTCCGCCGCCGCCGCCGCTCCCGCCGCTGCCGCCGCCGCCAGTGTCCGTAACCAGTATCGCTCGAAATAAGAAAGAAAAAACGAAATAAGAAAAAAATTCCAGGATGGAACGAGGTTCGAACCCGGGCCCTCTGCGTGGGAGCCCAGTATTGAACCTCTGAGCCATGCCGGTGCTTGAAACTGCTTTGCAAAAAGGTCCTATACAGGCTTCATGTCGGGAAGGAACCACATTAGCATATGCAATATAGCGTGGTAGAAGAGTAAAATAAGCACCAAGCGTCGCACAACGCGAATTCTGTAACCAGGCGTCACACAATGCGCATTGCGGAACGTGTGGGCTGTTGAATGCTTCCAACCCATTACAAAGGGCTCTGCCATAATTCTTCATCGTCATCACGCGCAGCAGAACAGGGGCTCTAGCGATATCCCCTGTTCAAAGGTTTATCATTACTTTATTCAGTAGAATTCATGATATTTGGTTTTTTTCGTTAAATGCGGCAATGTTGATCAATGCGATATAATTGGCTGTAAAGGGGTTTCTCAGTTTCCGCGTATTCGGACGAGAATTCAAGGTCTCAACGATCTACGCTGAGAGGTCCAGTTAATATATTGCCAATATAACATTAGTAGTCATCAATCGCCGGGATAATCTGTGTGAAAACAGTAGACTCCGTCCTGTGCGCCCTGAGTTGCCGCACTGAAGAGGACTACTGGACATTTGGGCTCACCTTGCGTCGTATCCTTGTATGATTTCCTCGATGCTTCCGCGACTTGTGCTTGGGATTGAATGGCAGGCGCCACCACTGGACGCCGGCACTGGAAGGCCGCTATTTTCGGTCACGGTCGCATATGTAGATACTGAAAGGAAAGTGTTGACCTAATGTTAGCAACTGTATAAACTTCTCTCCTTTTGATAGCTCTCCAGGAGTTCAGAAGAAGGTCCCGTGGAAGTTCTGAGATGTCACAAAGAGTGAACGTACATTTGCTTATGGGTTAAGGTCCTACTTCGTTCGATGTTCGCATTTGGCGAGGGGTGACAACTGTACCTGTGTAACTGTGTAACATTTGCGCAGACACCTAGCGACTGCGATAATTTCACCCCAACTGCTTTGTGGATAATTTGTCGACTGCGATAATTTCGCCCAAAGGGTTGCGACTGTTGCGAAGCTGTTTAGAGAGCAAGAAGTAGGAAGAAACGTACGTTTACGAACTCCAAAAAATAACATGATTCAAACTCTAGACACTGAAATATCGTTTACCCGCACTCACCTGCGCAGGATCAACGCCTCCTCTAGAAAGATGCCTGCGCCGTCGCTCGCTAAACTATTCAGCCACCCTGACTTGAGATTTGGTTGGTTTTTGAGATAGCACCCCCTTCTCCCCTCTCGCCGCCAATGGTATTGTGGTGGTGTGCGCAGGCGTGCATGTGTGTAGCAAGCGGCCACCGCAAGGATCGCTAGCTACCGCCTCCGTTATAAAAGACGAAAAAGAGAAAGGGAAGGCAAGGAGGTTTTTGGCGAATGCGGTAAGCATCTTTCTACGGGAGGCGTCGGCTGGGTATATTTCGCCCTGTGCGTAAAAGCTTTGCTATTTATAAGCTTGCGCTATTCCAAGTTTCAAAAAATGTGTGTTGCTTTAGATTTTGTGAGCTAGGCTGTTATCAGTTGCTGTGCATAGATTTCGCTACAGAGTATCCCTATACTAAGCTTTGCGTGTTTCACGGGGCACGATCCGCTTATCACGCGGTTGTGTTCGCTGCAAACGAAGCTATACGGTTGATCGAAGCCTCCACACACATACCATGAGAAAAAGCCTCGCCGTACTCCAGTACTGGTTCGACATTGTAGGCGCCACCTCGATTCCTGCAGCAAACAGAAGCATGGATATCGTCCTGGGTACTTTCATCAATGGGGAAATTATTAAAGGCGCGCTAATACCGTAAGGAATTTGTTCATCATGAGATGACGGCTTTTTCGTTTGCAGTTCTGCTTTTGCATACACGTTATAACACAGACCGCGGAAACACGATGATATGCAAAATAGCGAGGAGGAGATGATTACATGCATACATACGTACACACACACATAGAATATATGTGTGTGTGTGCGTGTGTGTTTTAAACTTGTTATGCTGATTATTGGACGGCACTCAGCGACAATATATATATATATATATATATATATATATATATATATATATATATATATATATATATATATATATATATATATATATATATCACTGTTGTCAACGCCTCCGTTGTGTTATACCCACTACTCCAAAAGAACTGGCCCATTGAACTATCTATCTGTATATATATATATATATATATATATATATATATATATATATATATATATATATATATATATATATATATATATATCGTTAGCGTTATTTGTGCGCTTCATCTTCTCATATATACATACTCATCATGACCGCCTGGGTTTGTACTGTGGGGCTCATACTCGAGCCAAGGCAGAATAGCCTTGGGGGTTATAAACGTTGCCTCGCAATATATAGATTGCATTGAAGAGGATGTACACCGGCGCAGGGACGGTAGCGTCGAGCGTGCATCAGAGGCTCGAGCTAGCGAACTGTGCTCGATACATTGCACGATACACTGCAATAAATCACCTTTATATGTGGTGGAGCCGTAGTGGGTAACGTTCTCCACTGCCATCCTGGATCGCCATTCTCGGACGCTACCTTTTACCATGCCGGACGCGGACCAACAGACGCTCCCTTCCCCACCCGTGACCTGTGCTGGCAGTGTTCTCTTGCGGGAGCCTCTAATCTTCAGCGGAACCGACGGTAACGACGTCGAAAATTGGCTCTCGACTTACCAACGGGTGATCGCTCTAAATATTGGGAACGACGCGGAAAAGTAAACGCGCGTGGTGTTCTACCTCGCGGGTGTTGCCAGTTTTTTGGTTCAGGAACCATGAGGGAGACGTCGTCCGAACGTGGTTACTCTTCCAGACTTGAATCACGGCGGTATTCGAATGACCTGCCATCAGAAAACTCCAAGCAGAGCAGCGTTCGCGCACGCGTGCATAAGACACGGGTGAAACGTTCACGAGCTATATGATTGCGATAGCAATTATATGGACAGTCTCGGCTGGATTTTGCCGTTGCCGTCGCCACCGTCATGCACCGTATATGTATGTAGAATAAAGGAAGCTTCGCCGTATATGAGTGGAAAAAGGGGCGACTTTATTGCCCGTAGCACATTTGCAAAGCGTCAATTCTAGGCCGTTCCAAATTCATTTCAGCGCGAGCCACGAGCCGTTCGCTCCAAAATGCGCTAGTCCCATCGTCGTCCTTTTCTTCTAATATTTCACACTCCGGGGCCTGAGGTGGCGAGTTCTAGAGGGTACAATTTTTGCACAGGCCTGAACAGCTGCGAACCATTAGGTATTTTAATTTTACACGCACGAACTATGCCGTCTTTACTTTTAACGCATTCACTTACTACATCAGTTTTCCAGAACAGTCTGGGAGCGTTGTCCTCGTGAATAATCACCACGTCCCCTTTCTTTATGCTGTTAGTCTTTGATGGTTTCCTCGAATGAACGCTTCGGAGTGTGAGGAGATATTCACGAAGCCATCGCTTCCACAGTTGTTCCATTATTAGCTGCCTGTGGACCCACAAACTGAGCAACTCAGTATTCGTTTTTCCCCGTTCGTCTGAAGCTTTAGGGTTTGACAAGAGACGGCTACCTAATAAAAAATGAGACGGAGTCAAGATTTCTGGCTCGCTAGAGGAAGAGTGAATGTAAGATATTGGTCTGGAATTGACAACAGCTTCAGTTTCAGCCAGCAAAGTGCTCAGTTGCTGTGAATCAACAGACGCCTTTCCCAACGACTTGCGAAGACACATTTTCACAATACGAACTAACCGCTCCCAAAAGCCACCCCACCAAGGAGCTCTCTCTGCAATAAATTTCCACGTTATGCTGTGGGTGGAGCAATACTGGCTGACTTCATCTTTCCTCAACATCTGGTGCATGGAAGCTAATTCACGTGCAGTTTTCTTAAATGTGCTAGCGTTGTCCGAGTACACTATTCGCGGTATTCCTCGCCTTGCACAAAATCTTTTGAATGCCATGACGAAAGCGTTTGCGGTAAGTCCAACAACATACTCAAGATGAATTGCTCTGAATACTGCACGCGTGAACAACGCTATGTACACCTTAACGCCAGTGAAGTCTTTCACGAACACTGGCCCTGCAAAGTCAACTCCCGTAACTTGAAAAGGGCGCGAATAGCACACACGATCACCGGGAAGTGGGGCTACCGGTGCACTCGCAGCCTTGATTCGGAACCGCGCGCAAATCACGCACTTTCGTAGCACTCGCTTCACTGCTTGCCGCGCTCTGGGAACCCAGAACCGGGTGCGGAGCTCAGTTAAGGTATCGCCGACACCACCATGGAGCACAGATTTATGCGCTTGAAAAATGATGAGGCGCGTGACCGCGTGGTTGCAAGGCAGTAGCACAGGCTTCATCTCGTTGTACGTGACGTCGGCGTTCTGAAGGCGAGTTGTGATCCTCATGACGCCCTTCTCATCGATGAAGGGATTCAGGTCTCTTATTGAGGACGTCTTGTCGAGGTCTTGTCCAACTTCGAGTTGGGCTCTCTCCTTGGCATAAGTTTCTGTCTGGGTTTGCCTGAACCAGACTTTCTCTGCTTCTTGAAGTTCAGTAGTTGTAAGTCCTCCTTCCCTATGAGACATGGGCGATCGACAGTTGTACACGAAGCGCTTTATCCATGCGGTGACTCTTGTGATCCGCAACCAAGAACTAACTCTGTCGACATTGAAAAGTGGCTTTGTTGTGACGCTCAATAGTATTGGGACGCTTGTCTTTAACTCGGACGCAACTTGTTCGTCTATAGCTCCAGAATCTCGATTGTCAGGCGATCTTGGCCAACTATCTGCCGGACGTCGAAGCCAGTCTGGTCCTTCCCACCAGAGCTGGCTATTTCGAAGTTCTGTTATTGCAAGTCCCCGCGTCAGCAGATCGGCTGGGTTTTGTGTTCCCGGACAATGATGCCACTGGCCTGGATCTGTTGCTTGACGGATCTCGTTGACTCTGTTGGAAACAAATGGCTTCCACTTGATTGCTGAGCTTTGGATCCAACAAAGCGTTACAGTTGAGTCCGTCCACATGTGCTCTTCCATCTCCCAGTGCCTCGATTTTAGAGCTTCCTGCAAGAACGTTAGGACTCTAGAAGCCAGAACAGCGGCTACCAGTTCCAAACATGGTAACGTGATTCGTTTGATTGGAGCCACTCTACACTTCGAAAAGAGAAGCTGAACGCCCACGTTACCGCATCGATCTTCAAGTCTCAGATAAGCGACAGCACCATAAGCACAAGAGCTGGCATCCGCGAATACATGAATCTGTGACCTTGTAGGCTTGTCAAGTAATAACTTGAGATCACACCTGGGAAGTGAGAAGGGCTGAAATCCTTTCAGTTCGTTGGTCCAAGTTTCCCACTCATTTTTAAGTGGCTCAGGCATAACTTCTTCCCACGCTGTACCGTGCTCCCACAATCTTTGAAAGAGCACTTTCATCCTAATGATGAACGGTGATAGCCAACCTAATGGGTCGAAAAACCGTGCGGTCGTCTGGAGGACACATCTCTTTGTGTCGTTCCTTTCTTCGAGAAGCTCCAACAGGGATTCCATGTTTAGAACAAGCTTGTCAGCTTTCGTATCCCATAGCAAACCAAGAACCTTGGTAACAGGTGCTGCTGGGCCGGAGTCCAATCCATTAGTGATGTGTCGTCTGAGCTCATCATCATTAGTGGACCATTTCTGCAGCTTCCTGCCGGCTCTGCTCAGGATGAGATTCGCTTCTTTGTAGAGGCGGAAGGCTTCGTTTGAAGAATTAACTCCTGTGACGAGATCGTCAACGTAGAAGTTCTCAGCAAGTTGCATTGCCGTTGATCTCAGCGCAGGATCGACGTGACTGAAATGGTACTGGAGCGTCGCTGTCAAGAGGAATGGACTTGCCGTGGTTCCAAATGGCACTCGTGTCATTCGATATTCCACAATTCTTGGTGTAGGTTCACTCGGCATCGGCGGGCTGTCAAACCATAAGAACCGTAAGGCGTCTCGATCAGGCTCGTGAATGCCGATTTGAAGAAATGCCTTTTATACATCGGCAGTAAGTCCAATCTTGTGCAGCCTGAAATTCACCAACATCTTGACCATGTTGTTGTTGATCTTCGGTCCCTTTTCTAATAATTCGTTCAGAGACGCTGCTCCACGTGCGTGTGACGAAGCATCCAAAACCACCCTCAGCCGCGTCGTCGAGGATGATTCTCTGATAACTGCATGGTGTGGCATATAGTAACATCTCTCTGCCGACTGTGGTCCGTTCATTTTTTCAGCGTGATCATCCAGTTCATACTGTCTGACCGCTTTGTCGTATCGCTGAATGAGTTCCTCGTTGTTTCCAAATCTCGGCACTAAACCTTGTAGGCGTCTAACTGCAACGCTTCGGTTGTCTGCGAGATCTGTCTTGACGCGCTTCCACGGAAGCGCTACTTCATATCTCCCGTTTTTAAAGGCAATTTTCTCCGTGAATTGCCGTACCACTTCATTTTCTTGGTTTTCGTTAGAAGAAGGGTCCGAAATGCCTATGCTGTCTAGATCCCAGAATTGTTGTAGGGCTTCAGACACGTTAAATTCTGCGCAACTCGTGCGGAGTACACAAACGTGCGTGCTGGCTTCCTTAAAAATGCGCCCATCACATGGAACTGGCCCTTGAAAGGCCCAGCCGAGCTTAGTGTTGATCGCAGCTAGTCCGGTGACTTCCTCGTGCGAACAAACGTCGTTAAGCACTATCTTCCATATTTGATCGGCTCCAATGAGTAAGCTAATGCCGACTTCTGTCTTTAGGCCAGGTAGCGATACAAAGTCAGCAATAAACTTATTTTCAGCAACAAGCTTCTGCACAAATGCATGTGACTGCGGAGGTTCAATCAAATGATCACAAATAAAAGGAACCTCTAATGCCTCGATTTCGTGCTTGACGCTGTCAAACTGGCTCATCAACGTAACCTTTACTAAGTTGAGTTGCTCTTTTGGCGCGCCACTGGAACCACCAAACGCTTTCATGTCTACATCTACCTTCTTCATTATGGGCAGGCTTAGTTGTCGAGATATATCTTTTCTAATAAACGATCTTTGACTTTCGTTGTCGAGTACTCCTCTTATGAAGCAAGAACTGTGGTCACCTAGAGCCCATACTCGGAACGTCTGCAGTAATACGTCATTCTGAAACAAGCTGTCAGGAGACGCTTCAGCGGCAGCATGCAAGCTTGGGCTCGGGCGTTCACTTGCTTTCTTCGTTCGCGCGTAGTTAGGGTCACAAACAGCTGTTGCGTGCTTCCCTTTACAGTTAGCGCATCGGATGCTGCGTCGGCAATCTTTAGAGCGGTGACCTGATATTGTGCACTTGAAACGTCTACCCGATCTGGCCAGACGGCTTTTCTTCTCATGCAAACTTAAGGTAGAGGTGCACGCTTCCGTAGCATGTGCGGGAGAAAGGCAGAAAAAACAAGTACCTGTCGTCTTGTTAGATTCGCTGTGCAAAACGGAAGCGGTAGGCGTCGCACTGGGCCTCCTGTCACGCCTTCCTTCAGGTGTGTCGCGCACACAGTTCTCCTGTTGCCCGCTTTTCTCACCTCCAGCCGTAGATGCTCCAACAGCTGCTGTAGCTCCGTTTCTGACGATTGAGTCTCGTTGGGCCTTTGCAGTGAGCTCTGTCGCTTGTAATGTTCCACCACGATGTCATTGGGGATCACCTTCGTCAGAATCTCGACAAGCATCGCAGCGTATGAAAGCTCCGATCGTCCAAGAGCCTTGAGACCTCAAGAGAGGCCCGGTGACCTCTCTTGAGACAGAGAGGTCACCGTATCTTCAGATACGGTGACCTCTCTGTATGGTCACCGTATCTAGGAGATTCCTCATGGCGGTCACGTCAGTGGAGCATCGTACAGGCTTGAGTGTTCTGACGTTTTCCAGGTACTTCTGCTCGATGATCCTGGTGTTTCCGAAGCGGTTGGTTAGAATTTCGATGGCATCGGCATATGAAGCATCAGTCACTTGAATTCCCTCGATCGCTTTGGCCGCTGGTCCAACCAGAAGGGATTTCAGGTAGTGGAATCTGTCGACGTTCGTCAGACCGGCGTTTGTATGAACGGCATGCTTGAATACATCCCAGAACGGCTGCCACTGTAGCACTGCTCCGTTGAAGTGAACTAAGTCAAGCTTCGGTAGTCTTGAAGCACCAGCAACCGGCCTTGAGGCATCACCGAAAAAACGATCTCCCGCAGTCGTACCTGGGGTTGCGACGTCGTTGGGCATCAGCAGGCCTCGGTCCGCCGTCGTTTCAGGCTGAAGTTGTTCGATGTGATAAGAAAGAAGGGACAACGTTGCTGCCGCGTTGTCTTCATACTCCGAGACCGACAGGTAGTCCTCGGCAGCTTGCTCGTCCGTGAGGTGTTCCTCCAGCTGTTCGTTGAGCACCCGTAGTCCGTCGTTGCATTTCTTTAGTCTATCGTGTAGCACTCGAAGCGCCGGGGCGCTGAACTGACTCGATTGAATGAGTTGACTTGCCTCGTTACGGAGACGCGTGTGCAAGGCTCGTTGGGTCGCTCGTTTGCCCTTGATCCAATCCATCGTCGTTGCTGTTGAAGTCCTTTCGTGGTCGGGTCGCTTGGTTTACAAAACTCCCGGGTTTCTCGGCACCATGAAATGTAGAAGAAAGGAAGCTTCGTCGTAGATGAGTGGAAAAAGGGGCGACTTTATTTCCCGTAGCACATTTGCAAAGCGTCCATTCTAGGCCGTTCCAAATTCAGTTCAGCGCGAGCCACGAGCCGCTCGCTCCAAAATGCGCTAGTCCCATCGTCGTCCTTTTCTTCTAATATTTCACAATGTATAAGCATATATATATATATATATATATATATATATATATATATATATATATATATATTTATATATATATATATATATATATATATATATATATATATATATATATATATATATATATATATATATATATATTAAAGTCCCAAAGAAAAATAACTCAGAAAAATGCTTTCGAAGCGCGGAATCGAAACAGCGACCTCTCGTTCCGCAGTGCGTGACGCTAACCACTACGCCAGAAAGCGCAGATCCTTCAGGTAGCTAACGGCGAGCGTTATATACACACCCTTTACCGCTGGCAGGACTCAGAGACGGCAGGCGCTTATAAGCGTTTATTCATTACCAGCGAGATGGCGCGAGGAGCGCGACGGGCGTAGAGTCACTGGAAAATCAGAGTACCGCAAAGGTAGGCTGCACGCGGGCAACATTGGGTGGCGGCGGCCATGTCCCTTCCAGACCGTCCGGCGCGTTGCTAGCGTGTGTTGAGAAGTGACCGATGTTATAGCCTCAGTGCCGTGTTACGCTCGACGGAACGGCATGATGTGTGTGTGTGTTTCTTCAAGAGTTTATTAGAAGTGATTTCGAGTCATCGACAGGTATGGATCGACTGCGCGGTTAGCGGTGTAACTAATGAAACGTACGGCGAATGTTGCCATGTGCTCGCGAACTCTTTTCATGGCTTCATCGGTCTCTTTTCGTGTCACGCCCAGGCGTGTTCGCTAGGTCCGGATCTGTAAATATAGCTGCCTTAGCGCAGTGACATCGTGCGAGATGCCATTTACTTCGACATTTGGTGAATCTTGACTGTTTGCGCTAGCTTTCCAGTCAGCATTCAGGTTCACTGCACTCGACAACGTTATCGAACAACATCGAAAACATTCAACATTGCGTCCTTCGACTGATCGCTGACGCATTGCTTGCTTGCGCACCGTGCTTGCTGTTCAACTGGTTGATATGTGTAATAGAAGTTGTGTGTGTACGGTAATTGGAAGTTGTGCGCGACGCCTTGATTCGGAACGCCAGCAGCCCAATGCACGGGCGAATCGGCGTGCGGTTGGTAAGGTGAATCTTATCTTACGGTACGTAGATAATAGGCCATAAGAATTATTGATATCACTACTTAATTGTTTCATTTCATATTTCTTGTCTCCTTAATATTACCAACGTTGCAATGAATTTGCAAATATTTTGCTGCGTTCCGACAAACAGTTCTTTTTTTTTGCGTTGCCAGCGCGTAAACAGCTGGGGTTCAGTGTCTGTACTGCTGCACTTTTTTTTTTCATAATGCACTCTTAATAAAACTTCCTCGGCACGGTGCTTTATGTTCTTTTGATCAGAAATAGCACATCCCGGAATTTTTAAAGCGCATGCTATTGCAACACAGTATGTATATAGACCTAGGGCGCGCATAAAATCTACTCCCTCAATGCGTGGGATCTGCTTTTTTTTGCTGTGACCATTTCTCACCAACTATACAGTATTTTAAGGGTACGCTCGATGCAATGCAGCATTAGCAGCATTTTTTGCACCAAATGTAAAAATACGCTTGATAGCATTGCCTTATAGCAAGTTTATCAACAGAGTTCCACGTTTCTGTTTTGTGCAATCCCAAAGATCGTGCCACAATTGCCTTCAAGGTATACCAGTAAACAGTTATTATTTTAATAAATCTTCGGTTTCGCTCTCGTGCGTGACACGCTTATAACTCGGATAGCATGCGTAATCTGTTCAACAGATGGAGATATAAACAGCCGAGCAAATAGAAAGATATGTAGTTTTCAATATCGCTGACCATAGCGAACCGAACAGGTGAAGTATCCTGTCGCATAAGATCTTATCCAGCAAAGTTAGTGTAGTTCACTGCAGGAAGGAGTGTATTTCGAGGGGGGCGAATTCGTTCAGGACAACCATGCGGCCACGTAGAACGGCGCTCTTTGACGTTAATTTTTCTCACACGGCAAACGAGATTCCCAGAGTAGCTCACCAGTGACGTTCGATTGATAGTGAGCTACTCTCTTCTGCAATCTGCATGTAGTGGCGTAGCCGGGGGTGGCACACCGGGCCCGTGCCCCCCCCCCCGAAAAAAATGCCTGCTTACTCCCCTGTCTGCATGACGCGTTTAAAAAAGCGACGAAGTACTTCTGGGGACCGTGGTACTGCTATATGTCCGGCCACGCTCTGCAGTGAACGCGCCTGCAGCCAAAGCGCTTGGAAGGGATATGGCGGTGAGAGGTCATGTGATGCGAGTAAGCCAATCGCGTCGGCGGCGGCGCGCGGAAAACAGATGCGATACTCTGAAATTTTTCCAGTGACTTTAGACGGGCGGATTTAAAGTTATCAGCTCGCTCGCTCGCTTCTTCTATATTTGCGCAGGGAGGACCTTGCCCTTCCGCTGTCTGCTCGCGCGGTTTTCTCGTGGTGAGGGGAAGAGGGATGTTTCGAGCTTTCACCGTGATGGCCGCGCTCATGTTACGCAGCGTACGAAAGTCACTCGAGCTCAAGGGACGCCGCTAAACGAACAAACAGAAGATGAGCGTGAGCTATCAAGTGTCACAGGTCGATACTTGAAGCACGGTAGTTTCCTTCCCTGCTTCGGCGGCCTTTGCCCCAGGAGCGCTCTTCAAACTGGGAGTATTCATTGGCGAGCCTCACTTCGTTAGCATTAGTTTCTTGCTATCACATTCATTGGTTCGCCTTTGCAGCGAAACTGTGAGTTTTTTTAAGACGTTGTCGATCTGTGCTGACGCGTTAATGCTGACACCATGAATTCACTGTTGATGCTGTTGCTGTTACTATACTCGCCGACAACATTTCTTGGCATTGAAGCGAAGGCTACAGAGCCACAATGCACGTATCCTACCGCTAATGAATGTAGTCCCACAATTGCGTCCGTATTTTCTGCGTGAGATATATAAATTGCTGCTTCACTTTCTACATGTAGCTTTTAGGGGCGAAGCTCCTTAAGGCGGCACCCGTTCGTCCCTCGTAGTCGTAGTCGTAGTCGTAGTAGTCGTAGTGCGTAACCAGTCTTACGCTTTGACCTCCAAGGTGGTGCCGGTGGGAGATTTTTCCTGTGCGTTGTTGAACAATAAAAAATTCGCAGCGTGCGCGTTAACTAAAAGCCGAATTCTTCTGTCTCTCATTCCCCATTAGCAGCCATTGGCATGTTCCAGTAGGAAACGTTAGTAGAAGTAGAAGTGTAAGTGTTAGCTAAAAGCCGACTTCTTCTGTCTCTCATTCCCATTAGCAGCCATTGTTTAGCTCCAAGGTAGTGCCTGGTGAGATTTCTCGTGTGCGTGATTAAACAATAAAAATTTTGTTCAAAACGCCGTTGATTGATGAAATAAACCAACGAAACCAACGAAAGACGCCAGATGTTTTGTAAAAGCAAAACGAAAGAACGCCAGATGTTTCTAAAGCAAAACGAAAAGACGCCAGCTGCTTAACGAAAGACGCCAGATGTTTTCTAAAGCAATGGTTTTCTAAACAATGAAAATTCACAGCGTACATGTAAAATTAAAGTGAGCTGCAAGTCGTCATAACTCATCGAACCTTTAGAATAAACGCGCCCGATCTCACGTCGGTGATGATGTACTGGGCAGAATTCACGGAAGATTCACGGTTTACGGATGAACCTCCGCAGCTTCGCCCACTCATCATCATTCACTCCGTGGATATGCTGTGATTTTTTTTTTGTCACGGAACGCAGCGCACACAAGCGAGATATCTGCATTTCTTTTACTTTACACGTTGTTACTTCGCGTTTTTGCGTGCGTGAAAAAGTCGCGCCTTTTACCCGTACCTTAGACGCTAAGCGGCGTTTGCGTCGAAGTGCAACGCTAGCAATCACACTCCATGGCGTTACGAGACGCGCGCCAAACCGGACTACTTCGCGTAGTAGTACATGTGCAGACGCTCCGCCCCCGTAGCTTTCCCTTCAGTGCCAAGAAAAGTTGTCGGCGAGTATAGTCCCGAACTCTTGTTGGAGCACGCCACGTGGGTTCATCGCGCGTCTGCACAATCTCGTTCCCCGACGCCATCACGTGATTGCTGAGAGAGTCTAAGGGGAGAGGCCACAGCGTCTTACCTAGCCCTTTACACGGGCCAGAACGCGCTAGCGCGTGCCAGCGCGTTCTGACTAGGATACAACGCGTTGGTTCATCGCGCGTCTGCACAATCTCGTTCTCCGACGCCATCACGTGTTTGCTGAGAGAGTGTAAGGGGGAGAGGCCATAGCGTCTCACCCAGTCCCTTACACGGGCCAGAACGCCCTAGCGCGTGTCAGCGCGTTCTGACTAGGATACAACGCGTTGGTTGATCGCGCGTCTGCAGAATCTCGTTCCCGACGCCATCACATGATTGCTGAGAAAGTGTAAGGGGGAGAGGCCACAGCGTCTTATCCTGCCCCTTACACAGGCCCGAACGCGCTGGCGCGTGGCAGCACACATTGGTTTGTCTGCGTTACGCCAAGCTAGCACAGCATACGGCAGCCCGGGCCCCTAAAGTGCTCTGCACGTATCATCATCAAGGCGGTCGAAGAACAAGAGGAAGAAGACTCCTTGGCGCG
Source organism: Rhipicephalus sanguineus (assembly GCF_013339695.2). Classification (NCBI taxonomy): domain Eukaryota; kingdom Metazoa; phylum Arthropoda; class Arachnida; order Ixodida; family Ixodidae; genus Rhipicephalus; species Rhipicephalus sanguineus. Next base: position 59,651,186 of record NC_051184.2, on the reverse strand, counting down.
AGCGCGCGCTCAGATGGCTATGCTAAGGGGGTAGAAAGCGGACGGTCGCCAATGGAACTCCGAATACAGCCCCGAACAAAACCTGCTTCGCATCTAAACTAAAGCACATCATAAAAGGCATTGATGATGATGCTTTTGAGATGCTGCTGGCGAAGAACCCGACCATTGTTGCTGATGTTATTAGCTTGTGCCAGAGCTATAATGAATTACCCAAGCAGCGAGCTCTGAGGAGGCGAGCTACGACACCCAATGTGGCATCACTCTCTACAGACCCTATCGGCCCCGAACAAGTATCGCTTGCAATAGAAATCGAAGCCTTTGTCCGCGAAGAAGTCGCAAGACTGCTCTCCCTGGTGCCCTTCACTCAGGAACCTACCACGACTCTGCCGTCTTCCATCCGTGACGTCATCCAAGGAGAGGTCGCTGAGCTGCTGCCAGCTGCCCGCGAGCCAAATATTGTGGCTGCTCCACTTACATATGCTGCGGTAGCTTCCATGGCTGCCGCAAAGGGCCAGTACCACCTATTCAGCGTCCTGTGAGCCATCCTCCTCCTCCAGTTTTCTGGTCCAGCACTGCCGCCGCCAACCATTGGCACATACACTGACAATCCCCCTATATGCTTCGCATAAAGGTATCCCGGACACTTCGCCAGGCATTGCCGCCGCAGGGTGCAAGCCTGCGATGACAAACCACGAGCGCCATTCTTCCCGCTTGACTCCAACGTGCATAACGCTGCCGCGTCGCAGAGCGCGCGTCGCAGAGCTATTTTTGCTTTGTATTAGTGTGACGCTGAGCGACGCCGACGCTTTTACGACGCTTGGGCAAAGGTCGCCACCTCGCGGTGTGTTAAGGCATTAAGAAATTGAACTTCTATTGAAAACGCGCCGAATGGGGCGGACGTGTAACGCGTTGCAGGTGCTAGTCGCGGAGGCCAGAGCGATGACGAATTACTTTACCTTACCACTCCCAGAGGTCAACACCACCTAGCCGACCGGGAGAGTGGTAAATATAAAAGGCGCGTTCGTAAAGCCTCCAGAGTGTGAGACCGTGGCACAGTGGATAGCGTGCCCGGCAACTGCTGTTGCGGACCGAGCGGTCGTGGGTTCGATGCCCGTTGACGGTACCTTTTTTTCTTTGCCGTCTGATTGTGTATATTTTTTCGACGTCATTTCTGTGACGGAAATACGTCACTGAAATCTTGGCGGACCCCGGCATAAAGCACTTTCGTGTTAAAAAGAGAACTCACGAAGGAAGCAACAGTGACAAAACGAGGAAGGCTTGCTTCCTTCGTTAGTTCTCTCTCTCTTGTTCTATTGTTTCTCCCTTTTTTGCTTTTTTTAAAGTATCCTTTGGCCCCCAAACTGGGTGGGCGGCCCTTGTGCAGCGGGTTCGGCCATGACCGTTTCATTTCAACTGCATCCTCCGAAGAAGGCTGGACTGTCAGCCGAAACTGTCAGGGTGAAATAAAGATTTCTTTTGTTTCCTATAATGTAGTACGAAGTTTTTCGTAATTTTTATTATGGTAGCTGTATATATATATATATATATATATATATATATATATATATATATATATATATATATATATATATATATATATATATATGTGTGTGTGTGTGTGTGTGTGTGTGTGTGTGTGTGTGTGTGTGCGTGGATGGATGGAACCTTCCACGTAAGGGCCTCGAGCATTTCAGGTCTAGAAATAACTTCATCCCTTGCTCTCAGAATACTAAAAATGTACCATCCGAGGCTTTGGAAACCTCTCATTAATGGACAATGCAATATATTTCCTTATCTGGGAGTCTTTGTTTACGCACTAAAAGCACTATGCTCCTGTTTCAATTTTTCATTTTTTCCAAAATATATTGTCAAGCTTTCAACTATAGCAGCAAAAGCTGGACTCACGTCACGCTGTTTCTCAGGGTGACAGATTCTTCCTTTATTTCCAGACATCTCTCCATAGGTTCGAGAACAGTGGCTGAGTCGTTGCCTGTAGATACCGGGGCCTTGAAACCGGCGACTCTGTATTGGGACATGCGTGCGAGCACTGAAAATACAAATTATGCGCAGCGTCAGCTGACTTAAGGTATCGAAGGTCGATTACACAACGAAGCGGGTGGCTTTAGCCTGCCTCTCCTACGCTTTCGCGGATGCACGGCACTCCCTTTCTCCTCTCTCACCAGCACTGCCTGCGCTCCTTTCGATAAGGAGTCGGCCAATGATGTCGGCTATCGATAAGGTTATCTTTGATACAGATCATTTAGACTTTATGGCATGTCGGCAAATAGGTGGATGTCACGGAGAGTCGCCGAAGAAAGATATTTTGCGCTTAGTGCTCGTTAGGACGCTTACCAAAACTTTCCTCGACCGGGCTCACCGAGACTCAGGCAGGGGATATGACATATGAAGTGGGATACGACAGGCACCGAGGTAACCAACACTGAACGCGGTTAATGCATTGCAATGAGGAAAGAGAAACAGACAGAGAATTTTGAGAGAAAGAGAAGTCCATTCATAGAAGCCAATTGTAACTACCCCTGGGTGACTTCATAGCATTGAGGTCATCCAGGGGCAGTCCCGGTTGGCTACACTGCTCTTGGTTAGGAATTTCTGTAATAAAATGCAAAACAGAAGGACACCTACAGCAGGAGGAGAGCGGGCGGTCGGCTTGGTGATACTCCATATTCCAATGTAAATTTGAAGTCGCTCCAGAAGTCCTACACGTACAAGGAGTGTAGGTTTAATGATGTGTAGATACAGTGACGGCACAAGCACAGGAAGGCTTTACGCCCAAATATCATTGCATCAGTGGGGCAGCGCCTCATATCCAGTACAATCAACAAAGAACTCCTCTACAATAAACTAAGAATAAAAAGATGGCTTTCGTCCTCTAGTCGCCTTAGGCAAATGCACAAGAGGTCGTGTGACCTTTTAAAAACTGACACGTGCCTCACGTCATTTCCGGGCAAAGCTGGGACTTCCTGCATGCCGCCGTGGCTTGTGCTGGCCGTAGAGTCATCGACGCTGGCGCTCGAAATCGGAGGCTGCAAGGCGGTGCTGGCGTTCTCGGTCATGTCGGCATGCACTGAAAGCGAAGGTGCTGATTGACCAACTCTGCGACACAGGTTCACAAAGCGTAAATATACGATGCTAAGAAAGGGTGGCAAAGAAGTTCTTGCAGAACTATTGTTCCAGGGTAATCTGACATTAGCGCCGCCTCCGGAACTACTTATTAAGGCTAAGGCCTTACTTATACCTCATGGAGCACGAAAAACGACAGTCGGCATGAACAGGAGTGATGAAAAATATCACCATCACGTGATAACGCCACCCGGTGACGTCGCCATGTCGTCACAGAACGCCAAAATATGTTACCTCATCATGAAACCACAATGCCAAAGTGATGACGTAATAACGACGTCACCTGATGACCTCTTCACATGACATAGTCGATTAGTCAAAATGGGACAATCGCCGAGGCTGTCAAAAATCACCTTAGGTGCAAAGGGCTTTCCGTAGGGGAGAGGGGGATACTGAAAAGAAAATAAGACGGCTTTATCCTTCGAGTCGTCTTAGGCGAATGCATTAGGGACAGTGTCACTACTCTTGTACGTAGTTATGCACTGATACACAATTTGGTGTCGTGTGAACAGCACGATAGGGCACTGAAATGTGTCGACGAAAACAGAAGAGCACAATCAAGTACTTGCAATCCGAGTGGTAATCGCGTGCAGCCCGAATAATCTCAGACGTACCGTAGCAGGAGGGTGTGCTGAAGGCCCGGCTGAATTGCAGGGCCCAGTTAACATTCCATGTTTCATCAGGAGTCCTGCGGCGCAGTGTTCGTTGGTCATTTCGTTTATTCGTATATGAAAAAAGGGAAGGTGGGCTACGTTAGAAGTTAGAACCGACTGTGAAAAAATATGCTTCCAGTGGTGTAATTGCTAGGCAAACACTTTATTCCTGAATTTTGCAGTATTGGCACGAACGCGACACTTTGGCACCATTAGCAGCTTAATAAGGTAATGAACTGACAAAGGAACGAAGGAACGAATACTGGTCGTGTTAGGGAAGGTATTTATTGCAGCAGTCATTCAATTTTTGTTGAAACACGCGTTTTCGAACATCACGAATGCCACAGATGAGTCGCCAGTCGATGACCACAAGCACTACACGTGTCAGAAAGCTGCCGGGACGAACCATGCGCAGGTGGGAGGGTCTGTCACCAAGCGAACTTTCTGAAATGCCACTATTCACTATTTAGTTGTCACACGCTTCCAAAACAACGAATTGTGTCACCCACATCAGCGGGCTAGCGAGAATACAGCGATTACGTATCAAGGCTGCAGAATGTCCCCCACATACTAACGTTGCCAGCCTGGGAAGCTCACAAGAACTCAAATTATTGTTATTGCAACAGCATGTGAAGATCGAGAGCATGGTTTGTCAACCAATATTAAGAGTCCTGAGAGACGCGAGAAGCTCGCACTGCGCTCCTCTCGACGTCGAAAAAAAAAGCCATCTTCTTTCCGAAGCGCCAGGTACTTAAAGAGAGATGAAACGCACCGGACAGCTCCATCGCGTGAAGGAACATGAAGGGGTGCTGGTGGGGAGTGATTAAACGGGTGCCGTCGCATACGCTATCGCTTCAAAGTTCTGTCTATGTTCCATGACTTTGTACGTGTTGGGCTCACTTCTTCGCGCTGAAGCTACATACATCATGAATACCTCTTCTCGCACTGGAGCAGCTGTATTCCTTTACGCCACCGTTTTGTGGAATTACACCAGATCGGACCCTAAAAGAGTTTGCTGCTAGCCTTACTTCGTATAACATTTCAATTTGTTGCCACCAAATTTATCGCATCGCCGATATCGTGAAACTGCGAAGTTTTTGTTTAAACAAGTATACTTGCACAACCTGTCATAACAGAAGGCTGGCTTAAGCAGGAGCTGTTAAGTCTAGGGATGAACTGAATACAGTACTAAACGTCACGGATTGCTTAAAATTATGGAATTTGCTAATGCGACTCCCCGGTGTTACAGGAGCACTGCAACGCTTTGTGAACAGGCAACATAAAAAACAACAGAGATTTCTATACAATAATGTCGTAAACTGGAGAGCCATGAGTACCCTTGTAGGGAGACTTCAATGTCTCGTTAGAGATGGGTCTCTTCCCTTACAGTGACCGTCGGTGCACCCTGTGCTAATTTCTGCTTATGCCATGCTGCCGTCATAGCTTAGACAGCGTAAACTATCGGACTACTGGGCACATGTATATCACGCTAATTTTATAGCAAACTTAAACGTACGCATCGACAGGGCGTCACAACAGACCTGACAAGTTGGCACTTTTCCCACTTCTAGTCAATACTGCGAAACAGCGACCTTCTGGGATGCAATAGTTACATTGCGCCGGAAGACGTAGTACAGGACTGCTTAAATAAGCAACGAAGGAGAAGGTTAGGAAGATGGTTTGTGGGTGTTCTGGCAAGCGCCAGTTTAATAATAACAATACTAATTGTTGGAGTTTTACGTCCCCAAAGTACCATATAATTATGAGGGACGGCGTAGCGTAGGGCTACGGAAATTTCGACCACCTGGGGTTTTTTACGTTCACCTAAGTTTAAGTACATGGACCTGAAGCATTTCGCCTCCATCTAAATACTGCGGCAACGGCCGGGACTCGATACCGCGACATTCGGGTCAGCAGTCGACTACCATAGCCATTAGACCACCGCGGTTGGTCAAGCGCCAAATTAGCCGCAGCTGTTCTCAAATTAAGCCGTTCACGAAGGAAGGAGATACAACCTTGCTCAAAAAAAATCACAGCATATCCACGGAGTGAATGATGATGAGTGGGCGAAGCTGCGGAGGTTCATCGGTAAACCGTGAATCGTCCGTGAATTCTGCCGAGTACATCATCACCGACGTGAGATAGGGCGCGTTTATGCTAAATGTTCGATGAGTTATGACGACTTGCAGCTCACTTTACTTTTACATGTACGCTGTGAATTTTCATTGTTTAGAAAACTATTGCTTTAGAAAAATCTGGCGTCTTCGTTAAGCAGCTGGCGTCTTTTCGTTTTGCTTTAGAAACATCTGGCGTTCTTTCGTTCTGCTTTTTACAAAACATCTGGCGTCTTTCGTTGGTTTATTTCATCAATCAACGGCGTTTTGAACAAAATTTTTATTGTTTAATCACGCACAGGAGAAATCTCACCAGGCACTACCTTGGAGGTAAACAATGGCTGCTAATGGGAATGAGAGACAGAAGAAGTCGGCTTTTAGCTTACACTTACACTTCTACTTCTACTAACGTTTCCTACTGGAACATGCCAATGGCTGCTAATGGGGAATGAGAGACAGAAGAATTCGGCTTTTAGTTAACGCGCACGCTGCGAATTTTTTATTGTTCAACAACGCACAGGAAAAATCTCCCACCGGCACCCACCTTGGAGGTCAAAGCGTAAGACTTGTTACGGACTACGACTACTACTACTACTACTACTACGACGACGACGACTACGAGGGACGAACGGGCGCCGCCTTAAGGAGCTTCGCCCCTAAAACTTGTAGGGCGCCCGCGCTTCCCCTTCCAGAGTAGAACGCGATAGCGTAATCGGGCCCTCTGCGCAGCGCCTTCTCAATTACCAGCCTAGTTACGGTTCTTGGTGCGTGCCTGAACCGCGCCGTGACGAAACGAACGACTGTGCGCGTAACATTCGCCGTTTCAAACTATTCTAGAATGCCTATTGCAAGTACAGTTGTTCAGTGCCCAATACGCCATAATTCTTACTTTTGCGAAATGGCGAGTGGCCCACTACGCGTCCGTAAGGCAGCACGCGAATCTACGCAGCTGCTCACTTTCTTGATGTCTTTACAGCTGATGACTAAATATGTCTGAGCACATTGTATTGGCTGGACCTGTAAAACACCCACTCGTTGCGCAATTAATATGTTTTGACACCTGGCAGAATTCTACACTTCTGCCACGCAATATTTAATGCATTAAGGAGACTCCTTCCACTACATGAGGTGCATTTAGTGTTTTTTTTAAAAAGCAGTTTCAAGCAATGTCGTAGCTCTGGGGTAGAACACCTGCTTGCCGCGCAGACGGCCTGTGTTTGATTCTCATTCGAACCGAAGATTTTTATTTGTTTATTTAATTTGCATCTTTCTCGATTTTTTGCTCACAACCAAGAACGCCGACGCCGACACCAGGACTTTTGCGGAACCAGCTCTTTAACGCTGTCGCGGTAATAAGCAGGGACAGAGGCACTGCATTGGTGTTGGTGCAGCCCCAAGGAATAGAAAACACGTGAAGCACCATTTGGAAAATTCCTACTGGGCCCTTTGATTGGTGTTCGATCAAGTACGACAAAGAGATCTCTGAATGACATTGCTGTATTCCTTTCGATGTAGAAGCACAAGACCTGCAGTTCGTTCGATAAGATCCGTCGAATCCGCTCAAATGGCGGTCGTACGATAACAATTTCGGCGCAGTTCAATTGCTGTACATAGCCATTACCCGCCATAGTCGAAGGATAACTCCAGGAGTCCACAGTGTAGGGCTGCTGGAGTTATCCAGCCGGCGGCAACCACCCACAGGCGGCAGCATCGTGTATGAACATCTGCTAAGCCTAGCTGTGGACATCCTAGTGAACACTGCACTACCTTATGCCTAACATTCAAGTCTTAAGAGCGCTATCTGCACATGAGTTTTCTGGGCACTGGGTATTTTATGTTACCTTTATTTCTAATGTTTGGGCTGGAACACATTCAATGAAAGGCTGTGCTGTCACCTTTGAAGAAGCGTTGCACCAGAATGCTTTTAAGCAGTTCAACGCGTATCGACGGAAGGTAAATTAATAAAGATAAATGCGGGATAATATTTAATAAAGATGCTTTTCCAGCAATTCATGTTTATTGCCGCTGACGCGCAGGTTAATATGATAAATCCTAAGCGCTCCAGCCAAAGGAACAGGCTTCCCTACAGCATGCGCTAGTCACGCGTAAGATCGGCCAGAATCACTGTAGTGTTTTTAGGGGCGAAGCTCCTTAAGGCGGCACTCGTTCGTCCCTCGTAGTCGTAGTCGTAGTAGTAGTAGTGCGTAACCAGTCGTAACGCTAGTACCAGATCTTGACCTCCAAGGTGGTGCCGGTGGGAGATTTTTCCTGTGCGTTGTTGAACAATAAAAACTTCTCAGCGTTCGCGTTAACTAAAAGCCGAATTCTTCTGTCTCTCATTCCCCATTAGCAGCCATTGGCATGTTCCAGTAGGAAACGTTAGTAGAAGTAGAAGTGTAAGTGTTAGCTAAAAGCCGACTTCTGTCTCTCATTCCCATTAGCAGCCATTGTTTACCTCCAAGGTAGTGCCTGGTGAGATTTCTCCTGTGCGTGATTAAACAATAAAAATTTTGTTCAAAACGCCGTTGATTGATGAAATAAACCAACGAAAGACGCCAGATGTTAATAAAAGCAAAACGAAAGAACGCCAGATGTTTCTAAAGCAAAACGAAAAGACGCCAGCTGCTTAACGAAAGACGCCAGATGTTTTCTAAAGCAATGATTTTCTAAACAATGAAAATTCACAGCGTACATGTAAAATTAAAGTGACCTGCAAGTCGTCATAACTCATCGAACCTTTAGTATAAACGCGCCCGATCTCACGTCAGTGATGATGTAGTGGGCAGAATTCACGGAAGATTCACGGTTCAATTGAATTCAATTCAATTCAATTTTATTTACCAGAAAAACAATCTGGAGGGACACCTGGGCAAAAAGCTGTAGCAGCTTGACGAAGGCCCAGGGTCCCTTATATGGCAATAGCACATACATGACACATGTCACCAAGTGTTTTTACATAGCATTCGCATCGAAAGGTTTTATACATACAGATCAGCATACTCACAGATATACATAAAATGTAACAATGACACTTCGTACAAGAATGCAGGGTAATGATTTATCATAAAGAAAAAAAGTAGTCGCGCAGATGTTTTTTATTTAATGTGGCTGTGTGTTTGTACCGGTGAGTATGGTTGGTATATTGTGAGTTAG
>NC_051184.2:59613404-59642025 GCF_013339695.2 Rhipicephalus sanguineus | reverse complement strand
TGGAAGTGAGAAGTGTATATTGTTCAACGGAACGATAATCCTATTCTATGACGCATACCACAAAAGGCTGCATGCTGCCGTAGGGGCTGCCATTCCTTCATGTTTCCACGACCTCTACAACGGTATGTCTGTCGTTTTTATTGCTCCTGCAGCAGTGCTGTTGGTCTTTTATTTTGCCACGTCGTTGTACAACACTAAAGTCTATAAGCATGCAACAAAAGACAAGCGGTATCAAGCAGAAAATTGATTCGGCATAAGCTACTGTTGTCCACAACCACAAAGCCGTTTTCATCATCATAGGCATGATCTTCGCTCGCAGCGCACAGCGTGACACCAATGTCTTTCTTTTTTAACATGCAGGGTCCCTCCTGGCTCACCGAATCTTCAAGGCAATGCTGCCTACGGTACATTTTTCCCTTTTCTATAGATCCCTACTCTACGTATGGAAATCTACTCGGCCGCAACTACAATCCGACAGTGCACTCCTTCTTGCTAGCGATTGAGGAAGCCATTATAAATGTATTTAACGGGACACATTCACTAAACGACGTCTGAATTGTTGGTTTAATGCTTTGGCAGGAAGCTATATAGAGGTCATACGTCGGCAAACTCACTCATGAGTGAACACATTCAGACTGACCCATACTCAGGTGGGGTCGTTTGTCTGGGTCTGAAGTAGCCGGCCGTGTAATATTTTGGTGATCTTCAGTCCGAGTGAGCACTAAGCGCAAAATATATTTCTTGAGTCAGTCTGAGTGGGCTCTACTCTTTTTTTTTGCCGACATGTGATAAAGGTTGTTCTCTATATTAAAGATAACCTTATCGATAGCAAACTTCAACGATCAAGTACGTTCGATATGGTGCCTTAATCAAAAATTTGAATTGTATCAATGGAAGCTTCGTTATATATTTATATCCATCGAACTCATCGGTCCACTGATTACTCGTGAGTCACCTGTGTTGCACTTTTTGGCACCATAGCTAGGTCACTGACACTTAAACCATACATAGCATAGCCATAAATATTGGTGGCGAGCTGCACCACTGAAATCCACACATGTATTTTTTTTTATTCTCAGGGTACGTTGGGATGTCCCAATATAAAGTCGCCAGTTTACAGCCTTCGGCCTGCAGCGGCGACGACTCAATCGCACCTCTCGAATGTATGGTGACACGTCTGGAAATAAACGAGGAATCGGTCACCTTGATAAACGGTGCTTGGTGAGTCCGAATTGTGATGGTAGAGTTGAACGCTTGTTAGCTGCAAGCTGAGGCATCTAACGCTTAATTTGGAGCCCATAGTTAGGCGCCACACATGCTCGCGCCACTTTCAGCAGTGCTTTGGTGTTGATCGAAACTTGAAACACCCACGCGCACAATGATTTAATCGCGTAAATAACCCCTTCCTCTCGAGCAAATATATGGCATTGTCCGCCACTAAACCACTATGAGACGCTTGGATCGGATGGCGATTTTCCCATTCTCAGAGCAAGAGAATGTTAGTTGTGGAGCGAAATGCTCGAGGCCCGGACATTGGAGGCTTCCTCTGTATATATTTAATTATTTATTTATTTGAATACTCTCAATGCCATTTGCGGCGTTACAGAGAGGAGTGGTTACAAGTTAGAGATGGCAGTCTTGAATGATGCATGATCAGGGTTGCTGGCGATGGAGGCAGGAAGCTGGTTCCATTCGGATGAAGTCTTCGACACGTAGGAGTGGAAGTATATGTTGGTATGGCAGAATGGCACATGGACCTTGAAGTTATGGTCGATGCATATGAATGTATATATTGTCGCACTGTCGCTGAGTGCCGCTCAATAAACAGCTTAACGAGAATATATATATATATATATATATATATATATATATATATATATGTACCTGTGTGTGTGTGCGCGTGTATACGTATTTAATCATATCCTCCTCACTCTTTTGCATATATTCGGGTGTCCGCGGCCTATTTTATAACGTGTATGCAAAAGCAGAACTGCAAACGAAAAAGCCGCCTTCTCATGATGTACAAAGTCCTTAGGGTATTAGCGCGCCTTCTTTAATATTTTCCCCACTCATAAATGTACCCAGGACGATATTCATGCTTCTGTTTGCCTGCAGGAATCGAGGTGGCGCCTACAATGTCGAACCAGTACTGGAGCACGGCGAGGCTTTTTCTCACGGTATGTGTGTGCAGGCTTCGATCAACCGTATAGCTTCCTTAGCAGCAGACACAACCGCGTGATAACGATATCTTGCCTCATGGAACAGGCAAAGCTTAGTATAGGGATATTCTGTTGCGTAATCTAGGCACAGAAACTCATAACAGCCTAGTTCACAAAATCTAAAGCAACACCCATTCTTTTAAACTTAGAATAGCACAAGCTTATACATAGCAAAGCTTTTACGCACAGGGCGAAATATATCCAGCCTACACTTCCTGTAGAAAGATGCTTACCGCGTTCTCCAAAAAGCACTTTGCCTTCCTTTCCCTTTTTCGTCTTTTATAACGGAGGCGGTAGATAGCGATCCTTGCGGTGGTCGCTTGCAACACACATCCATGCCTGCGCACACCACCACAATACCATTGACGGCAAGAGGGGAGAAGGGGATACTATCTCAAAAAGCGACCAAATTTGAAGTCAGGGTGGCTAAATGGTTTAGCGAGCGACGGCGAAGGCATATTTTTAGAGGAGGTGTTGATCCTGCGCAGGGCAATGTGAGTAAACAATATTTCAATGTATAGTTATGGAATCATGTTATCTTTCGGAGTTCGTAAACGTACGTTTCTTCCTACTTTTTGCTCTCTAAACAGCTTCGCAACAGTAGCAACCCTTTGGGTGAAATTATCGCATTTGACAAGTTATCGGCAAAGCAGTTGGGGTGAAATTATCGCAGCCACTAGGTGTCTGTGCAAATGTTACATATTTTTGCTGAGAAATTCGCACACGTGTTCTTGCGACTGAGACCCTGTCGACGCTACCAATTAGACTTCTATTAGGTGCAGTTGTCACCCGTCGCCAAATACGAACCTCGAACGATGTAGAAGGACCTTGACCCATCAGCCAATGTACGTTCACTGTATGTGACATCTCAGCACTTCCACGGGACCTTCAACTGAACTTCTATGGAGAGCTATCAAAAGAAGCTCATCGTTAGAGACGTTTATACAGTTGCTAACATTAGGTCAACACTTTCCTTTCAGTATCTACATATGCGACCGTGACTGGAAGTAGCAGCATTCCAGTGCCGGGGTCCAGTGGTAGCGCCTGCCATTCAATCCCAAGTACAAGTCCCGCAAGCATCGAGGAAATCATACAAGGATACGACGCAAGGTGAGCCCAAATGTCCAGTAGTCCCCTTCGCTGGGGCAACTCAGGGCGCACAGTACGGAGTCTACTGTTTTCACACAGACTATCCCGACGATTGATGACTACTGATGCTATATTGGCAATATATGAACTGGACCTCTCAGCGTAGATCGTTGAGACCTTGAATTCTCGTCCAAATACGCTGACACTGAGCAACCCCTTTACAGCAAATTATATCGCATTGATCAGCATTGCCACATTTAACGAAAAAACCAAATATCACGAATTCTAGTGAATAAAGTAAAGATAAACCTTTTAACAGAGGATGTCGCTAGAGCCAACGTGTCGACAAGTGGGCTTCTTTGAGGCAAATATTGTCACTGTTGACTGCAGTTGTAGCGAATTTAATTGTGCTTGTCAAAAATAACAGAAACGGACCTTGTTTGGAATATTCCTAATTTAACATTATTGGCGACGCAGTTTGAGTCGCGGAAAGGGCTAAAACCTATTTCTTCGGCAAATCAGGCTTTTTCAGTGTGTGTATTTTTTGGTACAACAGCAGACTCCCAGGCCTTATCCCCAAGACTATAAAATATGAAGCTTAGGATGCGCGAAAATGCTCCGTCATGTTTTGACCGAGAAACCGCTGCTGCTCCTTGCTGAAGGCTCTATCCGACCGCCAGCCGTGAGCCCACTAATAGAAATATTTACTCCTAAAATGCCACATCCGCGGCTATTCCAAGCATAGTGTATTTGCATGAAAGGAAAGCGTGAGCAACTGAGATTATGTGCGAGTATATGCAATAGAAACATTTTAAAATGACGCCATGACTTTTTAAACTGCACCGTAAAATACATCAATATTGGGGAAAACTGATGTAGTGTGCCGCTAACGTGTTGGTAGGGCTTGTGAATATAGACATAATCGCAGCCTTAATTTGCGAGAGTGCCCTGAAGGCACTCCAGTGGAATTGCTCGTTTGCTATTTATTTCTTAATAATATTTTTTGGTACGCATTGTGGTCTGCTTTAGTAAACTTTGTGAGGTGGCTAAGTTTACTACGGAAGTTCTGCGTTGATGCACTTCACGAGATTTCCAGAGAAGTGTTTTGGAGGTAACGGAAGCACTAAAATTTCGCAAACGTACAGAAGATCAACGGGGAATGAAGAGCTCCACAGTACGTTTTGTTGCGTACTAGAGAAGCCAGCCGCCGTCAACGACGGAAAAGCGCACACTTTGGTTGCCTGTCTTGCAGTACGGTAAAGGGCTTAATCTTTTAAATGTGCTTTCACTGCGAGACTAAAGATAGCCATCTATACAAGCTAAATTTGGTTCCGTTGTGAAAACATTCAACGTAATATTGCAAGGAGCATGCCATATTACATTATGGTGCCTTTGTCAGGATATGCTCAGGTAAGAGCTCAAGCTCAGCGCAGATGAGCTATCAGTATCAGTCATGCAAATGTCGGATATAAGTAAGGAGCTAAGAAAGCGCTTAGTAAGCCCCTCCATAACTGCTACGCCACACGGACTTATTCAGTGCCTGCAGCTTCACGTCCGGCAGCACAACTCGAGACTTTAATCTGAATACTACTGTCAAGACACACGAGAATTCTGTTTCAACCATCAAACTGTATGTACCGTCTTTCCCTTTGAGTTGCGCTGTACAAGTGCGCATTACTCAACCAATCAAGAACGAGAAGACTTGTATACATGCGATCAGAAGGAGAGCTGTATTCTTTTTTCAGCGTTCAACGTCCCCGGCCATCAAATACAACAGTCTTCAATTGTTGTTGAACAAAGCAAAGAACGCATTTATACAAGTTTCCAATGCACAGGAGTAAGTTCAGGCGAATCGGCTTCCCATAAAAGCTATAACCTGTCCCCCAACCTTTGTATCGAGAAAAACAAGAGGCTGTCCTTCACAAAAACAGTATATGTGCCCTATTAAATACTGTTATCTGGTCTCTCGCAGGATTGGTACCGGCTCCACACAAACGGAAAAGCGCGAAGATATTAGTGGAATCTACAGCCACGTCAACCACGCCATGAAAACATCAGGGGAACGAAGGCACAAGTGCGAAATATGCGGTAATTCATTCAAAAAGAAGCATCATCTTGCGAGACATCGCCACACTCATGCAGGCGCCAAGCCCTATCATTGCACCACATGTGGAAAATCATTTGTACAGAAGGCTCATCTCGATGTACATCACCGCACTCACACAGGCGAGAAGCTCTATCATTGCGACATATGTGATAAATCATTTTCAAGTAAAGGTAATCTCGGTGTACATCACCGCACTCACACAGGCGAAAAGCCCTATAATTGCGACTTATGTGATAAATCATTTTCAAGTAAGGGTAATCTCGGTGTACATCACCGAACTCACACAGGCGAAAAGCCCTATAATTGCGACCTATGTGATAAATCATTTTCGATAAAGGGTAGTCTCGATGCACATCGCCGTACGCATACAGGCGAGAAGCCCTTCAAGTGTACGACATGCACAAAATCCTTCACACAGCAAGGACCGCTTCGTGCACATAAACGCACTCATACGGGCGAGAGGCCTTATAAATGCAAGATGTGTGAGCATTCATCAACCACATCGTCAGATCTTAAAAAGCATCAACGCACGCACAGAAACAAGAAACCGTGAGCCTGCAAAAAAGGAACAATATCACCTCTACTGTCGATGCATCAATGAGCAACTCCACATTCACGTCGCTCTGTATCCATTCACTGGTGAAGTGTGCATTCATTCATTCGCGTAGAAAAAAACGCTTTAATGCAAAACCATCGATGGACATGAGTGCTGAATTTTTATGCGCTATATTCAGACCATACTTTTAGAAATTCAACTTTCCTCATACCTAACGATAACCACATAAGGGCACCTCCATGTTCTCATGGCTGTGCATCCCTTTCACCGCCGAACTGTGCAATCACTGATTCGAGTACAATAGAAAGTTGGGATACGGAACCTTCGATCAATATAAGTGCTCATTTCGACGTGCTATTTGCTTAGGTGACGTTTTTAGATATGTAACGAGCCTCACACCTCAACAAGCACACCTGGGCTTGTTGTGCTTGTAGGTCAGTCGTATAGGTCAACGTTTACTTCAAGGCGTTAGAGAAAAGCAGTGCAATACTGCGGTTCTTTCTCAAAATTAAAAAATCAAAAAAAAAGTCCGGCGGATCTCACTCGCTCTGGCTCCACACATCGCCTTGTTTGTCTTTGAGGCAAATGAACTCATTCAGGCCATGATATCTTGCTCACTATATATTGCATTTCATCATGAATGTATGTATATACAATCTAGGAAATACCATGCTAATGAAACGTATATTCTGGAGTATACAACGTATGACCTGTCATTTATGTTCATCACGCGCATATGCATGCCATACCCATTTTGGCATATATCTATAAACAAAACAGCCTGGAGAGCACCCAGACAGCGTCATGCAATTCACGCCATACATGATATGCATGTCATGATTTGCATGTTGGGACTGATCATTTATGCTCGTCACAGTCACGTCACGCAATACCAATTTTGATACATGTCAAGCTGGCGAAGCGGCCGCTAGCGCACCATGAGTGTGGCATGGAAGTCATGCCGTACTTGACATGCATATCATGATTTTCATGTTACCACGTATCATTTATGTCCGCCATACAGTGATGTTGCGCAAATGCCAGTTTTGGTGTACATCATTCCAGACAAACGGCAATGAGCACACTATGAGCATGGCATGCCAATCATGCCATACATGACATACGTCTCAATATTTTCATATCACCTCTCATTTATGTTCGTCATACAGTCATGTCCCGCAATACCAAATTTGGTATATATCTAGCAAGCGAACCGGCCGCAAGCGCACCACGACCGTGGCATGTAAGTCACGCCGTGCATGACATGTATGTCATGATTTTCATTCTACGACGTGTCATATATGTTTGTGACACCGTCACGTCTCGCAATAACAAATTTGGTGCATGTCAAGCTAGCGACACGACCGCGAGCGCACCATGAGTGTGGCATGTAAGGCATGCCGTACATAACATGCATATGATGATTTTCGTGGTACAACTTCTCATCTATGTTCGTCATACAGTCACGTCACGCAATGCCAAATTTGGCACTAGTCAAGGTAGCGAAACGGCCGCGAGCGCACAATGAGTGTGACATGTAAGTCATGCCGTAAATGACATGCATATCATGATTTTCATGTTACCACCTGTCATTTATGGTCGTAATACATCAATGTCTCGTCATACTAATTATGGTATATATCCAGTTAATTAAACAGGCGCGAGCGCCCCTAGACCATGTCAGGTAAATATTGCTGTACCTGAAATGCCTGTCATGATTAGCACTTAGGACCTGTCATTTACGTTTGTCATACCGTCATATTATGTGAAAGCAATTTTGGCATACACTCTATTGACAAAACATCCAGGAGAGCACAGCCGTAGGCGGCTAAGATCGGATAGTAGATAGATTGATAGATAGATAGATAGCTAGAGAATAGATAGATAGATAGATAGATAGCTAGATAGATAGATAGATAGATAGATAGATGATAGATAGATAGATAGATAGATAGATGCTAGATAGCTAGATAGATAGATAGATAGTAGATAGATAGATAGATAGCTAGATAGATAGATAAGATAGATAAGATAGCTAGGAAGATAGATAGATAGATAGATAGATCGATAGATAGAATAGATAGATAGATAGATAGATAGATAGATAGCTAGATAGATAGATAGATAGATAGATAGATAGATAGATAGATAGATAGATAGATAGATAGATAGATAGATAGATAGATAGATAGATAGATAGATAGATAGATAGATAGATAGATAGATAGATAGATAGATAGATAGATAGATAGATAGATAGATAGATAGATAGATAGATAGATAGATAGATAGATAGATAGGCTCAGAGCCGCAGAAGTTCGATAGGAACCGCTTCGCATTTAAACAAACATGCTTTTGAGAAGCGTGTCTTACACATCGTGAAAAATGTCTTACTGAAATGGACGTGGTAAGAAACGTTGTAAGGTTTTCTTTGATTTCATAGTCAGAACTATTTGCAGCGGCCCAGCGCAGAAGAATACTGGTGATTATCTTCAGTGTCCTCTTCGTACAACTAGTAATGTCGCTTGTGGACGTACCTGTGCAGAAAATGTTTGCTGTTAAATATGAACTGGCAGTAGCACTGTTTTTTGTGTAACCGGAGAATTGAAATATCAGCACGGGAACGATGGGTACGCAAGTTACTGAGTTCTGATGTGGATTTTCGATGGCCGATTTTTCTTTTATAGCGATCAACAGAGTGCATGTGTGGTTAATGTGCTCTTTTTAATATTTTCTCGCATGCTTTTCTTTTTGATCTTTTGAGAACAAGGCTAGTGGCGCTTGAGACTCAAATATGAGGCTTTTTATTGTATGATACACGCCGGGTCCCTAAACATTTTCATGGCGGGACATAAGGTAAGTTTTAAGCGAGTTTATAATCGACATACCAGCCCCTTCATTCGACAGAGGGCTGAGTAGCTCTAGATTTAACTATTTTTTTACCGTTGGCTGACAGTGCATTGTCGATGCACTGACAAAACATTGGTCGATAATGAAGGAGAACCTCTCATCCAGATATGCGAGTGCGTTGACTCTCAATATCTATCTCGGAGTGGTAAAACTCAACATTATCTCAGTAACTTTAATAGAGGATGCGAACAAAAGATTAGGAAGCCCGTTCAATAAACTGCTAACTCTGCCAGATACCCCTTGCGATGTAGCAGGCACGATCACGTGTGTTCCAACAAGGGTACCATGCCTGTTCACACATTTTATCCGAAATATGAGGTGAAAGCTCATGGGCTTGACTGCGGCAGTTTCGCTACTGTACTGTCAACGCGCACGCTGCGCGATGATTCCGACCCTACGAATCCGATGACTGAATAAACACCCGGCCGCGTTGACTCGACACCTCAGATGAAACAACGTGTGTTATTGACATGTTGCACAAGGCCACTATATTACCTCGCCTGTGTGTGTGTCGATCCCACGTACGCCTCGCCTGTGTGGGATCACATAACATCACACAAATTCGAAATATTCAGGCAGTACACAATCTCTCCGCATGTTTCATTTCACAAAACTAATCGCAACACTAGGGTCACATAAATGAAAGCTGCTCTTGATCTTTCATCTCTACCCAGCCTCAGGAGGCAGTCACACATTCTTATTTTTCAAAAACTAATATCACAACCTTGCTCTTCGATCCTTGTTCATATTTTCAGCACCATTTCCTAGAAATCACCTTCATAGCATGCATCTGGTTAATATTCCATGTTTTTCTACTGCTGTAGCCTCACTATACTTTCTTCCCAGAGCACTAAAGAAATGTAATCTGTTACCTGCCTCCGTAACGGACATAGCTGTTCCCCGTGCTTTTAAAATGCTCTAAGCTGATGCAAGATACTGCCCTATTATTACTTGTCTGTGATCTACTTGAAATGTATAACACCTGTGTGTATATTACCTATATGTATAATTTTTTCGCATATGTTTTATTTCATTCATTCTCATTTGCAATGTATGACCCTCCCTGCTGTGATGTATTTCATGCCCTGAAGATATTCCAAGTAAACAAACAACAAACAAACAAATGTATAAATTTCTACGCTGTCACGAACAGTGCGTTTAGATTTTGTCTCCATTCCAGATGTTTGTCATCGTGACATTTGTTTAGATTCATTGTGAACTCAACTATATAAGACACTGCAAAATGATTCTGCATAGATATGAGCCAGCGAACCTTTTTGAGAAAAGGGATAGACGTTTAGTTCTTTCTTTATTCCGAGGTTGGTGGGTGAACCTTGGGGAAAATTTGATACTGGAGTCGCTTGACCAGGTGGAATGTACACAGTATATATATTATCTGGAAATGCTTTTTGTAGCTACGTAAGAGTCATACCTTTCGTGTAATGCTTTCACGAATGATGGTACCTGAGATAAATATCTCTCACATAGCATATGTCAATTTTTATTATCAGGCACAATGCTACCGTTTGCGCTTCTGCTGCCGTCTGTGTGTAACCGTTTGTCATTTAATAAACGAAAGATCTCTATGCAGCATTCATATTCTTCACAGCCTGGATATGGGTCGCGCACCTATTCTAATGTGCTCGTAAATGTGCGCCGGCAAGTGTTCTGAAATAAAGTTCGAAGTTTGTGCCCGTCCAGTGTACACCTTTTTTGTCACTGTCTGTGTGCGCTGCCGTACTAAGTGTTTTAGAAGGCAGCGGCTAGCACAAATGAGTGTTACTCGCGTCAGTAACCTGTGTTTGCGACCGTGGTGAATCCAGGCAATGCATAGCTTCCCTGTCTGATAGAATTTTGTCCACATTTGCGCGGTTGATTCCTGTTGCAAAATACAAATACGCAGCAGCTACTAAGCTGTGCGGATTGCTCTGTAGCTGGGACTCATGATGATGATGTTGTTCCAGGGATGATTACCACTAACCAACTTAGGTACTACGTGGGTGGGTTCAGGTAGCTGTGACTTGTAAAGTGCTCCTTTGCTGGCGTGCTTGCTTGCTCGTTATTAGTGGGTCACCGCTATGGCGAATTGTTCAGGAAGTCGGCGCCTAATTTAGATGTAAACAATAAGACGTAAACGCAGGTGAAGAGGAAAAATCTCATTTTTAGAAGTAGACTATTTTAAGTTTAGTCATCAGACAAAAATGGATAACTCAAACCCATATTACCTCGAGATCGCGTCACTATATCAATGATTATATTATAGAGAGAGAAATGTAATGCGGAATGAAAGGGCTGTAAACCGGAAAATAAATACCTGGTTTGCTACCCTGCACTGAGGAAGGCGTAAGTGGAGACAGAAAAATAAGGAAGAATAGAACGAGGGAGGGAGGTAAGTGGAGACGCACACACGATCGTGCACGCATACAATCGTTCCACGAGGCTGGTCGCTCGCAGACACTGCAGCAGCGCCTTTGTCGTGTTCTGGCGTGAAGCTCGATCTTTCCAGCACTGACTTTTCAGCATTCAAAGATTGACTGCTCAGATAGTGCCCAGTCGTAGAGGCGCGCAGGCACTGCTGAGGGGGATTGCCCGTAGTAGCTGTGCTTAGGGCAATGACACACGATATGTTCGATGGTTTCGTCGTCACCGCCGCAACGGTCATTGTCTGCCATTCCGATGCGGCATGCGAATACGTTCGTAAAGGACACCCCAAGCCACTTGCGGCAGAGAACGTTCTTCTCAGATCGGGGTAGCCCAGATGGAATATCGAGTCGAAGGCATGGGTCCAAGTGGTGAAGACAGGTGTGGCTGAAAATGCGTGTACATGCGAGCGTGTAGAGCCCCATTGGTGAAGGTATTCGCGTATCTTTTGTGTTACCGGATACGTGCGCCGCGGTGGAACAGTTTTAATGCTCGGCTGATTGCCCGAAAGTCGCGGGTACAATCCCGGCTGCGGCAGTCGCATTTCGATGGAGACGAAATGCTAGAGGCCCGTGTTATGTGCGATGTCAGTGCACGTCAAAAGAACACCAGGTGGTCGAAATCTCCGGAGCTCTCCACTACGGCGTCTCTCACAATCATATCATAAGGTTTTGCGACTAGAAATCCCAAAGATTAATATTATTATTATGAATATGATTATTTTTACTTTTATTATTATTATTATTATTATTATTATTATTGTTGTTGTTGTTGTTGTTGGTGGTGGTGGTGGTGTTGTTGTTGTTGTTGTTGTGTTTACTGGATATACACAAAAGCAAGGAGATGTTTGCGAGTGGCAGATTGTTGCCGCAGCGTTAAGTTTAAGCGATGTGCTGATTGCTAGAACATCTCAGACACGCGCATGTGATTAGCGTGTGAGAGAGATAACTGCGTTTTATTTACGAAGTGCTCTTTGATGCAAGACGCCAAAACTGAGACCTCTGCTTTACTTCGACCACCGGGGCATCTTTAACGTTTGCTTCTTCAGAATAAACGAACATTCGTGCATTCGGAACGCTGCTGTTTATGGTGGTGAAAATATTAACTAATAAATGTTTACAGAGAGGTGATAAGGTTAGGTTAGATGACGTTAGGTAAATGCTCTATTTGCTGTCCGCGTCCGTTGAACCGGGTCCAATTGGAATTTGAGGATTTGACCGCCGAGCTAGACCTCCTCTCAACCCAATTTGGCGGGGTTGGGGGGCATAGATGTATTTCCTTGGCATGCCTATACTTAAGCTCCACCGAGCGCACGTATATACAGTTTAAATTCCATCAAACGATACCTGATTTTGTGAGTTTCCCGATCTAACAAAATTCCGTTCCCTCGCAGGCACCCATAGGGCTCAATGTTGCCAATAACTCAAATTAACGAAGCTTTCATGCCACTGAAGTCGATTGAAAGTAGTTTTTCCGGAAATTAATGAGCAAAAATGCAGTGATTTTTTTTCGAATTTCTTTTCTACGGCCGCCAAAAGTGTATGTTTGATCAATATCGAAACGTTATTTGAGAACCTTTGTACAAAAATCCAAGATATTTTCATTTACTTGGCATTAACAATATAGAAACAATCGAAACCTGAAGTTCAGCGAAGCTGTCGTCCATTTCGTTAGGAATTACATTTTGCTCCCAAGTCAAAGTCAAAGTCAAAGTTTATTTTTCATTCTGTTGTACAGAAAGAAAGCACTGTGAAAAAAAAGCTGTGTTAGCAGCTTGACTAGTTCACAGCCCCATACAAAAAAAATCTGAAAATAAATATAAAGTAAAAAGTCGGAGCGGTAGCAGCACCGCGGTAAACATGGCGATATGGCACTTCACGAGCAGTGCGCCACAACAGGGCGTACACATTGTAGTTGTAATTTTAATACATATACGAACCACAGATTGAAAACGAAATTATTACACTGTGTAGAAAACATAAACATGATAATGCGATTGTCATCCAGAAACAAAATATAAGATATATACACTGCATAAAAAGACATTGTATAGATTACAACATTATACATCATATAGATTACAACCCTAGAAGTATCTACATGCAAGTGGAAAAAGCAAATATATATCTAAGAGTTTTGATTTGGGACTGAGAGAAAAAATATGTAACTGAATGTACTAGTGATTTAAAGATCAAGTATTATATTGCAAATAATTCATGGATGTCGTGGTATGAGCAGTCGAATAAGTCAAAACCTCAAAGTCAAAGTTTCGCCAAAGTTCTCACTAACGAATTATTTCTTGTTTCTTTGTTTTTCAGCTTAAGTCATGTGGATCCCGCGTGGCGATATGCTCATTTACGGCCGCACCGGAACGCTACGGTATCGTCCCAGTGCCGTCGTGGCTCATTCCAGCTGTCCACTCGGCCAGAACGCGTACAACTATCACCGCCGCACAGGAGCGCAAGCGGCGTCATAATCAGTATTTGAAGCTTCATCATGATCATCGTCATTTAGCACATCAACATTAGTCTGTTTTGTTGCTCTCTATCCACTGCCTGCCAGGTCACGTCATCTGCCGGACGCCTAATATTACTACAACTACGCCGACGACAGCACAGGGCAGACTAAGACAACTTCGCCGTAGAAGTTCGGCAGCATGCCGCACTCTCCGTAACACCTGAAGGCGAAAGCATTTTGCGTATTTCATATTGCATGAAATATACACTGAGTGACGAGACTACATGCATGACATAACTATCCGCAGTGTGATGGACGCGCACTAAATTACCCTGGCGTTCTGAGTCGTCTGCATTGTTCCCACTATCCCAACCCCTCCTCAAGCTTTCAGCACCTGAGATGGTGCTGCACTTCCTCTGGGATCGCCTCACCGTTGACAACGCCATTATGTGACTGTATAAGGTAATCATTTGGCGTCTTGATGACGTCGCAAATTCTGGCAACATGTGACTCCATGATGGCGTGACGCGACGCCACAACATGATGTCATCAGTGACGTAAGGCTGATAACGATTATAATGATCCAGGGAGAATAGGAGTGAACAGCATTGAAGGTGTACAGATAGCAATGTTTAATGAAGTTCCCGGAGATGTATGATAGCTGTGGTAGTACAGGCAGTTATGGGGAACGGGAATGAAGACGGAGGAATCTTGATTCACCCGAGTAGGGGCAACAGTGGGTGGTTAAGAAAGTGTGTGTGCGCATTAGTAGGAGGCAGAGAACGGCTTACAAAAAACATAGAGTAGGTGGTATGCCTCACTCTAAAGAGAAAGGGCGTATTTCGGGCGTCATTGTGTCCCACAAGAAAACTCAGTGGCGCCTTTGCGTTCGCATCATACGACTCAAAGAAGAATGTTCTTTTTCCTCCCATTCGGTGTATCTATCCTCAACCTCCGAAAGCTTTCTGCACATAACATGGCTTTGCAGTGCCTCCGGGATCATAGGCATGGCGAGCTTCTGCACCTACCGTGGTATTGTAGTGCCTCCATTATCGGCCCACCTATGACCAAGTGACGACGTCGTTTGATGGCGTCATCATATAACGTCACGTTATGTGACGTCATGATGACGCCATAGTGACGTTACAAAATTTCGCGACACGTTACGTGAATACCAAGTCATACGGTGTTTTGCATCACTCGTTTGACGCCACCGACCCGCCACTGCGTCCTAGTAATTATGGTACTCGACTGCTAACCCGAAGGTCGTGGGATCGAATCTCGGCCGCGCCGTCCGCATTTTCGGCGGAGGCGAAAATGCTTCTGGTCCGCGTAATTAGATTTAGTGCACGTTAATGAACTCCAGGTGGTTGAAATTTCCGGAGTCTTTCACTACGGCGTGCATCATAATTATGTCGCGGTTTTGGAACGTAAAACCCCAACAATTATTATAATTAGTTTGACGACACCGACGCCGACATCTAAAGCTTTCGCCTTAATAACGGGAATTAACACCACATTCATTTGCTTGCGTTACAGCCACGAGATCAGTGCTCCAGGACGGGAACGACGCGTGCCCGAGTCCCAAGCAAGGCAGACCATTATTGCTTCGGGATGAAAACACTCCCCAGAAGGTGGTAACTGCTTTCGGAGAGATGAGTATCCAGACATTCTGCGAAATATGCCCGCTCTCATGGTGCCGATGACTTGTGCTAGTACAGCGATGCTCTGCGTTATAAAGCCACACAATTTGGAAGTGCATTGCTGAAGTTTACAGTGTTCCAGCCTTGCGACACAGCCTTATTGAAAGTACAAATACCTGCAATATGGCGGTAGTGACCAGTGTTGCCAAAATATTATTCGATTTAATATCTTACGTACGTATGTTTTCGCAACAAGCGGTGGGACACGACTGTGTAACTGATAATACAGGCGGAAATTGGATTACACGTGATATGGAACCATGTGGGCACTCTAGAATATTAGGTTTTGTGATAAAAAGAAGAGAGAGAGAGAGCAACAAGTGGGGGTTTTCCCATTCATGGAGCGCACAAGGACGCGCATACGCCACGTCACGACTGACACCGTGTTTTAGTTTTGATACGGACTGCACTACTACACCGGTGCTCGGTTGACGTCTGTTTGGGAGGCACTCGTACAAGTTTCTTGAAAGTGCTCATTTCGACCAACGGGCATGGCCGATGAAGAACAACAGCGGCGATATTTAGAAACTGGGGACGGCAGCTACAAAGTACTTCACGAAACAAATCAACCAAGCTCGACACAAGACAATGCCAAGTGAGTTTCTTCTCGAACACTTCCATAAATTAATGTTGCGCGAATATGCGCTTCGACGCGCGAATCTGTTAACGTATAGGCTTCTTTATTATTATTTTTTCGTCTATTTCTGAGAACGTGACAGCGCAGATTTCCGGCCTTACGAGGCCTATCGTGCGTTACGCCGGCTGGCTGCAGGTGTTATTAGTGGATATAATGCTGTCGCCTTTGCAAAAGAAGGAATGGCAGCATCCGCCGCGGTGGTTCAGTGGGCAGGGTCCTCGGCCACTGACCCGAAGGTAGCGGGTTCAATTTCGGCCGCGGCGGTCTCATTTCGATGAAGGCGAAATGCTAGGGCCAGTGAAGCGTGCGATGCCACTGCACGCGAACACCAGATTGTCATTTCAGGAGCCCTCCATTAAGGCGTGCCTCGTAATGATATGGTGATTTTTGCATGCGAATCTACAGATATGATTACTAAGGAATGGCAGCACTCGGATGCTGGACTTTATGCGACGTCACCCTATGAAAATCATGCACACACATGATATAGTATTTCAATCGGCAAACTTAGGCTAGCGTGGAAGGACGATTTTACCAGCACTGGGATGCTGGGATTCAGAGGGCTTTGTTCTAACGTGAGACAACAGGCATGCGCAATATAAACACAAAATGCTTCCACCGCCATGGAGGTTGATTGTGTTTTAAAAGCGGAGCTGTTCCATGTCTTTGTTTTGCTGAGTTGTGTCACCAGAAGCCTATCACCATCATGAACGGCCTAAGCCTTGCATGGCATCTCGCGTCGCCTAGCACCTGGCATAGCTTACGTTGCAAACTTATTACACGCCTATGAAATGCTATTACACGCGCCAAGCGTGCAACGTAATAGGTCTCCCGGCAGGAACAGAGGGAGGCCATTGCTAATATGGCCATGCTAATATTACTCGAAAGTTACGACTTTATTAATCAAGACCAGCCTTATTAAGACCATGTTAATTATTACCTTCATGATTACATCCTTGCTAATTAAGGCCATGCTTATTATTCAGTGAAGTCCGGAAACCTGAGTGCCAGCTTGTTGTAATAAACATCGCGCTGCATCCATTATTACTTCACGTATGCCCGAGAAATAGTGATTTCTACTATTCTTTGAATTTTTTTTATAAAAATGCGTTGTCATTTCCTAGAAAATTCCGAAAAGATGTTTATTGCAGCGAAATGAGTGGATGGAGTAGATAATACAATGATAATGCAGATTTATGGATTTTGAACGGCGCAACAAGACAAAGGCGCTTGTGTTCGTGTGATCATTTGCCTTTTCGCCTTCCTTGTTGCGCCGTTGGAAATCCATGCATCCGAATCAACTCGCCGAATTTTCAGTGCTACTCAATGCAGATTTAGCAACGAACAAAGACGAAGACAGGCGGTAGTCACGTCTGCAGTCACTTGCGCTGTGCTAACGAATACCTTATTATGAGCTGTTTTGGAACTAGTGCACGTTATGTAGTTATCTTCCAATTGCATGTTATTGTACTGTACAGTGAGGCCTCTCAACTACGCCCGAGAGCAACATCAGAAGAAGAAATACCATGGCATACGACGTCAGCTGGCAGCAGTGACACAGCACATCCGGGTACAAGCAGCGCAGCAGATCTGCAGCAGAGCGCGGGGTGAGCGCCTGTTGGGTACTTCCGTTGAATGAAGTGGCACGTGTATTGCTTAGCACATGCAGATATTGATCCTTTTGCCTAACCTTGTATGAAGCTTATCCTGTAGTATTAGGAACACCCGGAGGCATCATGCGCATAACTTGTCCTTTTTCATGTTAGATTGTGCCTCACATATACATCACTCACTTCTTGCAAGGCACAATGACGTAACATTTGAGATAAGGACACAATAAATGTAGCATGCTGCATGCAATATGCTTGGGGCCCGTGTACATATATTTAGTTGCATGTTAAAGAAGCCCAGCTGATCGAAATTTGCGGAGCCCTCCATTACGGCATTCCTAATAAACATGTTTTAGTTTTGGGATATAAAACACCAACAATTAATGTTCTTCAACTAGGAAGCAGTTTGCTTCTTCTCAGTTTAGTTTTGAAGAAACATTTCTTGAATTGTTATAATACAAATCAGAGTAATCTGTATCCGATCGTACGCTTATGTTCAATTTTTACGCTGCTATTCATGCTAGCTTATTAGCTGTCCTCTCTTTCCTTTCTCTATCCTCCTTCTCGCCTTCCCCTTCCCGCAGTGTAGGGTAGCAAACCGGGTGCAACCTGGTTAACCTCCCTGTCTTTCCTGTGCATTTTTCTCTCCCTATCTTTCTCTTCCAGTTCCCCAGACTGGATTGACATGCTGGACGATTGGTGGGAGAGAACCTTTGGCAAGCTTCAAAAGACGCGGTATGTATCAGATGGCTTTCATTCACAAGTACCACGTATGTAAACTGTTTACAAAGTGTTTACCATCTCCCTTCATTGCAGTTAAACTCTAATATCGTGCAACATGTGCAATAGCTACGGCTTCTTTCCGAGACTAGCGCGTTCAGGGGCGTACGAGCTTGTTCACGACTGGGAGGGGCGAGCATCCCGCACTCCGTCGCCCATATATATATATATATATATATATATATATATATATATATATATATATATATATAATGTTCATACCATGGAAGTACAGTCAATATTACAAGCGCCACTTTTTATGCTTTTAGCACACAACTTTACGCATGAATGCAATTCTGGCCGTGGCGCCTTCCCAGTAGTATAGATTTGTATTATTAAGTGGTATTTCGTTACTGTCTAAAAGCTGCGCACTAACAGTCGTGTTTTCAGTGTTAGTAGCAATGAGTGCACCTTTTCTTTTCAATAGTTAATATTGCAGTTTCTTGCACATATTCAGGTTTGCGTATATTATATTTTTCCTTGTTTCCCCGTAGCCGAACTATGGTAGGCAGTGCGTTGTTATCATTATTATTACTATTATTGTATGGCTATTGCTATAATACCATTGCTGTTAACTTGTCACCACAAGTTTTCCATAAAATGTAACAAGTTGTGGTATTATAGGCGCACTACCTCCTTTATAGTCAGCGTATTTGCATTTGCGACCTTTGAATTTGCGGCTTGGAGGGCCTTCCGGCCCCTCCAAGTAAATGCACCTATGCTAACAGTGTAAGCACAAATTTTCATTGAAAAAAACACCAGGCCTACGCTGAAACCACAGCACAGTCACAGCGAAAGCTGGAAGAGCGGCGTTTCTAGAGCCCGTTGTAAGATCTCTTAATTATTGGCCGTTCGTGAAAAATTTTTGGTGAGCCATGAAATCGCCTGCTCGTTACGGGACGTCACTAATCTGTGAAATCTCGCAGCGTTAATATGACGTATACTATTTAAATATCGCATTACTGTGCTGAACTATAGCTAAAGTTTTTCGGAAAAACTGGGAAGTATCTCATTCTGAATGCCACTCAGGAAGGCTGCCCGCCGCTCACGCAGGCAGAGGCTAATTATAGCAGCAGGCGAGATGAATTTACATAAGTATAATTACTATTTTCCGTTGTAGCATAACAATGTTGAGCTGTTTCCGTGCGTATATAATTCCGTGAACGCAGCTTTGCTGAGAGAGTTGGAGAAAGAGAAACAGCGCTGGTAGTGCGTGCTTGTTTGCCATCCGAGTTGTGTGTTGCTCTGCACAAGACAATTCAAGATGAATCAAGGCCAATTAGCCCGGCTGTATATTCAGTCTCCTTAGTCCAGAGAACCGTGGACCTTCCGATCTTCCTGGTCCGGTAGAACAAGCTGCGGGGCAAGCTTCAAAGCTGCGTTTCCCATTGTGGTCGAGCCCATGCACGGCCTCATTCGTCGTCAATTTGTGGCAAGTCGCCGCGATAGCTGTAACCTACCATATGATTGGCAAGGCTAAGAGGTTGATCGGAGACAAAAGTGGAAAACTTGCCCCCCTTGCCCCCCGGTAGATACGCCTATGAGCACATTTATCGTGCACATACTTTTTTGTCGCGTAATCCCCAGAGATGCAGCGGCTGAGACAAATACGATTGTCAATCTGATCACACCTCGCAAGAGCAACGTTACAGCCACACTCCGAGTTTATGTGGGAAAGTTAATGACCTTAGTAACCATACACGCATGTCACGTGGCCACACAATTGCACGATTGAAGATATGTACTGATTGCTACTGTTTAAGACGCATTGAGTCAGCATAACGCGTGCTCACAGGCAGGGTTGGATTAAAAGTTCTGGGTTCTCGGTTCAGAAAGACAATAGGGGAATGATAAAGAAAGTTGATAACGCTGGGGCATTTGATTTTGTTTGGTACTTACTACGGCACAGCGATAAGTCATTTGTTTCATCTACTTCGCATTCATGGTGTATGCATTTGATTGTTGTATAAGCAACCGCCAGAAGCGGGGGTTACAAGGCAACATGGCAGCACCCATGCAGATATGACCACCCAATCGATCCGAACTGGCGCTTGCTGCTCGCCCACTCTCCTCACAGCAATAAATAAATCGTGAAATCGGGTATCGCTTTGCGTCAGCTCACGGTTGCGAAATAGTGTCAGGAACCTTCTGTGTTTATTATTGAGATCAGCTGTGTTTATTCAGCCATGTCTGTTAAGCCTTGCCTCCGAGAATATGAGAATGAATCTTGGAAACTGCAAAATACCGACCAATACATTGCTCTCGAAGCTTCAGGACGCAATTATGAACCAACTAAATGCGTGGGTTTTGAATTTACGGGCCGCGTGAGGAATTCTAGGCGGAAGGAAACTGCACCGACAAGTGCCGCCGTGTTGACATTCCGGTGCTACCATCTGCACGCTTTTACTCGCGAGCGCGCAGACACTATGGGGACGCCGAGCAGGGGACGCAACGTCGAGGGAGACATTTAGCAGTGCTGCCAAAGGCCACGGCAGAGGGGACGGCCACAGTGCGGTGGCGTCATCTATCTTTGATTGAACCAGCCAGCTGTGGAAAAGCGTCTATTGCAAATCAGATCCCTACAGAACTCTTACAAATTTCTTTTCAATAACACTCGAATAAACAGTTACACATAATTTATCTACAAATCGTTCACTTTTAAAAGAGAAATACATTTACTTTTTTGCAGGCAATATCCAATTTCATAGTAGGAGAAAACACATTAATATTGTACACGCCTCCTCTGTTCAAGCTCGACGGGAAATATGTGAGCCAGATCGAATGGATGCTTTTTCACGAGGTCCATTACCTGCAGGTGCCTCTGCTCTCGAGAAAAGCAGTTCCAATTCGTAAAGAGCGAGGAAAATTCGGCGTAAGCGCTCAGGTGGGCTGTGAGAGTGGGCAGGGTATTGCCAATCATGACAACAGATTTCACAGTGGAACTTGGCTGAAGATCTCAATTATACTTGCACTGAAAGTCCTATTGTTAGAATGGCATATCTGATTCCCCAAAAGAGCAAAATATAAACTGATTGTCTCGGCATACGGCGCTCTCAGTATCTGTCGCTTCTTTATAGATACATATGGAACAAGACATTTTCTTTCGCAGCAGCAACTAAAATTTACTCGTTACTTGACTTAAAAGAAACGATTTGGATGTTGCGTCGCATTCGTATTTGCTACATACCGGGAGTTTCAAGAAATGTGTCCAAAATCCTCAGAAATACGCTGGTAAATACGATGCGTGGCAGCAGTGACATATCGGGGCGGGGTAGAAAGAGTGCGGCAATTCAGCAGCAGGATGCGAGGTGAGTTACAAGTCAATATTTCAGGCGACATAAACCACCCAGCTAGATGCTTTCCAAGCAGGAGAGCACTAACTCACTCCATTTTGTTTCTCCGTGAACAGAGGAGTGGTACTTCTCGCAGGTGGTCATTTTGTCAGTGCGCGCACCCGCATATGCGCACGCGTATTAGAGCGTCATAAAGACGCGTTTAGCACCGGCACAGGTATGCACATATTCGGTTGCTCGTACTGTATTGCGCAAATGTTGTGGCAGCGACGGTTTGCACTCAGTGGCTCAAGCACCATTTGAGTCTTGGGACCCCTGACACGGCACTTGAATCATTAAATATATGTAATGTCCTGGCAATGTTTAATGTCCATAACACTACCAAACTTCACTCCTCTATTCTAAGCCTTGCAATGAGCGAAGTAAGGGGGTTGGGACCACACATCCGGTACAAGAATTCAGGAGCCCTTCCGCTGTTGCTACAATGGGGGAAAGCGAAGCTTCGCGTGTGCAACCTGTGTTCTTTCTTTTCACCCATGATGGAAGCGAAACGGCTCTGATTCGTTGCGGGCATGGCGGGGGCGTGGCTACGCAGTTCGTACCACGCCTAATGACTCCCATTCTGACGCCGGAGAAGTCCTGCGTTCATATCCAGGCAGCAATGAAATGTGGCAATGAGAAATTGCAAGTCACCTCTATAAAAGTTCATATTACCACATCCCAAACGGCTGATCGCTGATAAGCCCATGACCGAGAGAGCATCAATTATTGGAAAACAGCGCATGCAAATACAGATGTCACCGGAGCACCTCCGAGGGCCTTGTTTCTCGACACCGGTTCTGGGGTTTTCGCGTACGACAACGCCGCCATCACGATCTCCGAGCCTTAACATGGTTCGCTTGCAAATGAAACTGCGGATGAGAGTGCTGTTATGGTAGGATTTATTAATAACGAAGCGTACGACCTGTAGACATATAAAACTAACGGTGTTTTCTGTCGTCATGGCCTCCAGAATTGGGCTCTTCTTTGTGATATTTCTATTGCGCTGTCTGTGGTGCCGTTGTATTCTATTTATGCTTGCCCTCACTTGTTAATCTACAGGAATTATCAGACATCAAAAAGCTGTCCGTATAACCACATAAGTTGTAGTCGCAAAAAAAAGCGGCTTTACTGTGATACAAAAAGTAGTTCTTTCTAAGGTATGGCTTGTAGAAGACCACACGAGGAATACGTTTGCTTGCCTCCAGGTTGCTGGACCGTACCAGCGGCGTCCCATTGAGCACCGCTCACGACGCTCTCGCCTCAGCATCCTCCACATCAGGTATGTGGGCAGACATCTTAGGGCGGCATAATATTCCGCACACAGCTCAGTTTGCCACAGTTGAGAATCCAGCGCATTGGGCGCAAGATCGCGGATATAGGTTGTTAACGATGACCTGATTATTCTAAGAAGGTGAATCGGAAAAGTACCAGGGATAGTTACATTGTCGGTACGCGTGAGTAACACAGAAACGAAGCGTGCGGCTGGAAGTCTCGATATCAACTTCACAGCGGTGTATTCAAAGTTTACCACATTTATGTACGCAATAAAGAATCTGGAGTCGTCGAGGGTCATACGGCGCCCTCATAATATCTTCGTGTTGGCATGTGCAACTCCCGGAAATTTTTAGAATGTATAAACTTACAGTGAAATTGTGCCTTAAGCTATTTTCCTTTTCGCTTTCCCTTCCTACTTTCTCCCGCCCTTGCTTGGCCTGCAAAGAACATGGCGAGGCATGTGAAGCAGCCAAGTAAATGTTTGCGCGACCTATATGCAGAATGAATGATGGAATGTTGTTTTTAATATGACCGCTACACAATACCACAATAAACGTTCTTTCCAAAGGCTGCGGAGTTTCATCTTATAATAGCCAAGAATAAACAGCCGTAATCAAGAGCACCGTTGTTCCTCTCGCATGCAATTTCAATACGAAGTGAGCATTGTGCAGCATTAAAAAAATTGGCCGCGTATCTGCGTGCTTCGCTGCAAATGTCGTCTAACCACGATAGAAGAGGCGCTGCGTGAGGTATGGACGCCATCTGGCAATACGTCGGGAAGCATGAGTGCTGTGTTGCGGGCTGGTAGTGCCGGCGCAGCGGCAGGCGAAGAGCGGCGGTGACCAACGCGTCCGTCGGGGACGCCAGCCAGCCCGAACACGCGGTTTGGCGCAAAGCGGCGACGCAGAAAAAAACGTCTGCACTCAACGAGTACTCTCCACGCACTCTTTTATTTACACGTAGCCTGGGAATGCCAGAGCGGCGCCCCATGGCATTCGTAAAGCGCAATACTTAACCGAAACCGAAACACAACAATGAGCTCGTGCAGAGGGCACGGAGGAAGGCAAGTTTCAGTGCAGTCGCATTTTCAGCACGGCTTAAGAAACTAGGGTCTCTAGAATTACGTATCTATGTATTTTCTATTAAAGGAACACAACACCTAATATTTACCTAGTGATGTTGCGCCTCAGTTGTGCGTAATGTTTGCTTTTTGATCAACAATGTACACAAGTATGAACCTAGTAAGCCGTTCATGATGGCTGGCCCTTGGGCAAGTGGTTCAACTTTGGCCGGGTGGCTGAATCGAGTGACGTGCCGACAAACAGAAAGACAGACCAAAATTTCTGCTTTTAAGTTCCCCAAGAAAGACTGTCGTCTTTAAAAATGCAGCTGCAACGCAAGAAGCTTAGTAAATGATGAGAGGGGCAGTGAAATTAACGCGACGCGCTCTTGTTAGCGAGCGTGCCCCTAACCCACGGCACATACAATCGACGTTTAAAAGCGAAAGTGGCCAGCCGACTGTGTCCAATCCTACTCATCATGTTTTGAAAACAAGTGCCGATTTTGTTGCACCGGTCATCGGTCGCATGTGCTAATCCTTTTTGCGGTAGACATCGACGTGTCACTCTTTGAATGCCATTGGATAGAGTCACAAAGCCAAGCTTTCATGAAAGAGAGATAAAAGCGCGTAAAAAAGCATTTTGAAATATTTACTCTGGGCTGTAAAGATACAGAATGCGATGTTGTAAGAGCTCCACAATCGGGTCGATGTCTAAGCAGATGACCGCACCAGATCATATGGCATTGGAGCATGAGTAGAATTGCCAAAGTTGCACAGCAAAAGCCACAACAATGTCCACAGCGGCTGCAATGGACGCGGCAGACATTAGTCGAGTAAACCACGGTGCTGGCTGCCCACGTTTTGCCCGAAAAAGACCGGGAGAATAATGCGATGCCTAGACGTCTTGCGGATATCATACTCAAGCTGTTCAATAAGCTAGATACTCCGACATCTCGACCTTCTCAGCAACTGGCGGACTGTCTTAGTAAACACCATGGCTCGCCCACCGCCCTCATAAAGTCCGAAAATCCCTAATCGCAAATCGTTGAAGTCGTGTAGGTCAGACAAACGCCGGCCTCAAGGACCGTGTGCTTGCAGTGCTAGTCTTCTCTCTCTCTATCTTTATACTCGCAATTCCCTTATCCCCAGTTCAGGGTAGCCAACCGGACGCTCGTCTGGTTAATCGATCTGCCTTTCCTCTTCTTGACTTCCCCCTCTCTCTCTCTCTCTCTCTGGCATAGACAAGTCATTTATGAGAGTGAATGAACAACTTCATAGCGAAGTGCTTCGGACGGACGTTCTGGCGTTTGTTTTCAGTTGCCGAATGACTCACCCCAAAACTTCCAGATAGAAGGTGCGAGCACTTCGTTATGAGTGCTAAGCCAATACTCACCATATGTGTTCTAGTCGAACTCCGTTTCGCACTCTTTCTTATCATACAGTGTTTTACCTCATATAAGTACTATTGCCACGTGCGTAAACAACTTCTCCGCTTTCAGAGCATGAAGATGAATTACAATCCGGAAGCACCACTTCCTGGGTTCCAATGGAGAACACCGGTGTGCCTCTCACATCGCAAAGTTCAAGTCAGGAGAGCCTGGTTCGAGGACCAGGCATTTCAGGAAACAACGCCAGGTGAGGCCTATCAGTAAATCATCTCACCTACGAGACGGCAACAAACGGTAAACACAAAGGGCTAGACAGTGACGATAAGCGATAGTGAACCGCCAAGTAATATGCGGATGCTGCGTGTACGGGCGAATATTAGTCATCGGTAGTGCCTTTGGAGTCAGGTCGACACGTGAGGGTCTGATGGTATTCATTGCGCGACAGAATTCTAGTGGCAAGGGAACTATTCTTTCCAGCGAAGTTCGCCGCTGCACCAAGCAATATCTGTGTTCCGGAGGAACGCCATAACGTACAATACCAACTGCTGTAGCCTTTGAAGACTTAACCTTACAGAGCAGCTGTCTTTGGCTACGAATAAGAAATTTTATGGCGTCCGCGCGGAAAAATCTCTCTCCTAAACGTGCGAGTGAAAGAGCCAACAACAAGAGCAAACGCGTATCGACACTCGCCGAGAGGTAGAGTGAAGTGGAAAGTTGGGTTTCCGGGTCAACCCTCCTTCTCCCTACCGGAGAGAGCGTCGGAAAGGCGCCTTCACTGCGCTTCTTCCTTTCGTCGTCGTCTCGCTTGTTTGCGGGGTTAATCAACACAAACACCAGTTGCCGCTTTCCGTATTAAATTTCACTTCTTTCCGTAATGAGGCCTCGTGTACAATACGCAGTCCCGAAAAGCGATCCGCCGACTAAGACAAGTATTGAGCACAGATCATGGGTAAATTTTTGTCTGTGATCGGCTTTCGTCCCGATGACGACCACCACCGCTCAAGACATTAAATAGTTTTAGGGCTGGGTCCCCATAGAAGCTCGCGTGCATATGCCCTTGCGTTCCTCTGAACCCCCAGCCTTACCCATGGAGAATACAAAGGAACGCAAGTTCTCACGTACCCAAGCCGCTGCGGGGCCCCGACACTAAAACAAGACAATAAAATGTGTTTGTAGCGTTAATAAAATTTATGTACCATATGTGCCCTGCGTTACACAGCATCGCTCGTCATCCACCTTCACAGAGTGAAATAGCTCATTATATATTTGTGATCCATGTGGGTTTTTTTCCACAATAACAAGCTAGTTGCTGGTGTTTTCTGAAAACTTGTTGCTGTCTGGTTTCCGATTCAAGAATTCTAAGTAGCACTTAAACCGCGTACACCGTGCATGACCTCCAGAAGGAAGGAAAAGCGAAGAATATTTCTTTTACGCCCCTTGTTCTGAAATGCACGCTTTGAGCTAAACACTGTTATTCCCTGACAGTGCTTCATCAGGCTGTTAACGCGAGTGCTTGTCGTCTTCGAGTGGTCGCAAATTTGTATTTCGCGAAGTGACGTATGACGTCTGTATGTTAAGCGCAAATGCTTGCAGTGGTTAATTGGTGTATTCATGTGGGAGCTAGTGGCCAAGTACTGCACCAGGGTGGCCAATCCTGCTCTGGTGAGGGAGTGCATTGCTGGCTGTGGTCACCAGTGAGGCTGCACTGTAAAGTTGGAAGTAGTAAAGGAGTACGTCTACTTAGGACAGGTAGTAACCGAGGAGCCGAACCATGAGAGTGAAATAACTAGAAGAATAAGGATGGGATGGGGCTCATTCGGCAAGCATTATCAAATCATGAATGGTAATCTACAACTATCCCTCAAGAGGAAGGCATATAGCAGCTGCATCTTACCGGTACTTAACTACGGAGCAGAAACCTGGAGACTGACAAAGAGGATTCAACTTATATTGAGGACGACGCAGCGAGCGATGGAAAGGAAAATGATAGGTGTAACCTTAAAAGACAGGAAGAGAGCAGAGTGGGTGAGGAAACAAACGGGGGTTAAGGACATCATAGTTGGAATCAAGAAGAAGAAATGGATATGGGCCGGGCATGTAGCACGTCGGCAAGATAACCGGTGGTCATTGATGGTAACTGACTGGATTCCAAGAGATGGTAAACGCGCGAGGCGGAGACAGAAAATTAGGTGGGTAGATGAGATTAAGAAGTTTGCAGGTATAACGTGGCAGCAGAAAGCATAGGACCGGGTTGATTGGCGGAACATGGGAGAGGCCTTCGCCCTGCAGTGGGCGTAGGCAGGCTGCTGCTGATGATGGTTGCAGTCGGTAGTGCTTTCAATAATATGGTAGTGCCACTTTGTTTACTGCTATACAAACTTGCTTATGGTGGTAGGGGCCGCCGCCCTATAGATACAATGATATTTGGCGTCATCACTGCCTCTATACATCCTGAGAACTATACGTCTTGTACCTGTAGGGCTTCTGGTGCCGCATCAAATTTCCAAAGGAATATGGAGCATCACCAAGCCGAGCACCCATACTCCTACTGCGGTATGTTCCCTCATCTTTCGAATTTTATAACAGCAACCCCTAACCAAAAGCAGTGTAGCAAACCGGTACTACCCCTGGATCGTTTCTGTACTAACAGTGGGCTCCTCCTTCTCTGAAAGCGTTCGTTCTCTGTCTCCTTTCTCGTTGCCAGTCGGAAACCGTGTTCAGTCTTGTTTTACCCCTCTGTCTGTACTATGCCCCTTCATAGGTCATATCCCCAGTCTCATGTTCACTGCTCATACTAGGGCTGAGATAATGCTTCTTTAGTGATGAGAGATTTCACAGTTTAGAGGAAAAAAGCAATGAATGGACACCATTTAAGAGAGTTTTCACTGAACAAACATGATTTGGGTTAAGATTGGTTAGAAATCGATGTCACATGGTGTGCTGCTGATGGTGCGGTGCATGCCTTCTTTTCAATAGCATGCCTTCTTTTCAATATATATATATATATATATATATTATATTATGCAGTAGCATATGTTGAAACAGGCAAATTGCCGTTACTAAAGGCCGTCAGA